>NC_081410.1:569086826-569393456 GCF_030272615.1 Cryptomeria japonica
CTTCATTAAAGTAATTCCAAACTCATCACTCATGTCCATCTTCTCACAACTCATCCCATCTAGAATTTTCCACTCAAATTAATCAAATAAAGAATCCAAAACTAAATGAAGACTACAACTTTCTAGTGGAAGCCTTGGAAAAATTCTTTCTACCTACTCCAAATGAAATTAGCTCAAAGTTTTGTCCTCCATATCCTATGTTTCTATTCTTGCCCTCTAAAAGAAAATCAGGTATACATTCTAAAGAATTTTACCAAATTAAAAGTCTCCCTCTTAGTGGCCCATGCATTCAACATCATCTAGTTTTACTTGGGTATGAGAAATCCTCTAATCATGGAGGGACTTCAATCTTTGTTAGGGAGAAACATAGGAGCCAACATGCATTATCAAAATATTTATTTCACTGCTACATGGAGATAAGGTAAAGAAGATCCAAGTCAAATTATTCCACTTTTTTTCCAGCCGATGACTTCATCAAGTTCTCAAAGGCAATGGTTTAATCTCTATGGATTGCAAGTGAATTCATCTATGACCCATTCTAATGTTTTAATCATTGTTTCAATATTTAAAATAAACAATTCCTAACACCAAAGAGCATAATTAGAGAAATTTAAAATAGTAGATATTTATAACCTTTTTTTGTTAATCTTTTGAGTAATTTTTTTATTTTTTCAATGTGTATAGAATGAGTGTATAATACAAAAATCTAATCTGTTTTAAATTTATATGAATGGATATAATACATTTAAAATCAAAACCCTGACACATTCTAAATATATAAAGCAATTACATGGTCAAAATGGTATGAGAGAGATTGACATTATTGTGGTACTTTTCACATCAACATAAAGAAATGTGTAAAATTGATAGAAAGAACACTTGGCATTTAGGATTTATCATTCTACACTTTATAGAAAACACAGTTTGGGACATTGACATGAAAGTATAACCATTTAGGATGTATTCCCAAGGAAATACAATCTTAAGGGTTGGTATTTTCCAAATTACGTTAAGACATAATTTTTTTTATTATATTCTCCCATTTTAATTTTTTTTTCTTTTATACAAGAAAATATGATCAAAAAGTGGTTTAGGCCTCTTTATGGTCCCCCATTTTTGTGTACATAGCCTCCTTAAGGTCCTATTAAGAAAATTGAAGGGAAATATAATAAATTATTACTTGGGGTTTGATTAACCATTCTCTATTATAACTATAAATTGAAATAATTCACCTTATATTTTCATTGGTTAAATTTAGGAAAGGACCCTAACCCGCCATATTAGAAACAATCTTAAAGAAAAGAAAAGTGAATAGATCGCCAATGTAAGACTAAGAGAAACACACAAAGATGGAATATTTTTATCAAAGCAAATAATCAACATGAAATAAGGGTCCCAACCCTAAATTTAAGACATCTCTTTCTTAATATAATAAAGAGTATGGAGAATAGAAAAAGGGCATTTTATCTTATGAACATTAGTCCAAGTTGTGCTATCAAGTATGACACCACTACAAGGGGAAAAAATAAGAGACCCCTATAGTGGGACCAACAAGGGAGACAACTTGACTGTATGGCAAAAGGTAAGAATTAATTATGAAAAAACAAGGTAAATAATTTAATATATTATTAAATGAACAGAGGGGAATATAAATAAAGAATATTCGATTAATAGTAATTGATTAACAGATGAAACTATATAGAAATAATAAAAAGTAATGTATTAATATTATAGTACTATTAGCTATGCTAACAATCCCCCTTATTACATTGTTCCTAGAAATATAGCATTGAAACCTTAGGTTTCACCTAGCCAAGAGACACCCCTTTAATTCTTACATTAGAAAATTTGTTGATTACATATAATAGATATTTTAGAGAAAATATCTTTTTGGTAACACTCCTTCACACAGGTCTCTCCAAGGAAAACATAGAGGCCCTCTGTAGGAAAGTCTTCAAGGCAAGACTTTTGGGGGACTTGAGCAGGGTAATGCGACATATTGATGATAATTTGACAATTCCTATTCAAATGAAATACATGGTAATGATAAAAATTGGGAAACCTCCTCATCATTTTCCCATTCTCTATATTGAGTATGAGAAGCCATTTTGGACAAGAAAATTTGAGATTAAGAAAAATGCAAACTTCCTATGGAATCTTTTATGTTTTATTAAGATTAATGATAAAGGATGGGTTAAGAAACACCTGGAAGATTATTGCATTTTTTTAACTATCTCTGAAGAAAAGATTAGTTCTTGGGTAGCTAAGCTTGAAGATATAGTGGAAGAATCAGGTCCAGAGCCTCTTGAAGTTTCCATCTGCTTCTCTCATGGTCCTCCCATCTAGTAAATAAAAGAGGTTCCGACCATTTGTAGTTGGGCTCCTTCAGGACAAGGAAAGGAGCCTCCTTCCTCAGGTTTAAGCCATGGGCATTTTAATTGCTCCTTACCTCATGCTCCATAATCCAAGTGTTTCAAGTTTTAGAATATTTTCTCTAGCATTTTAGGATGGTGGTTAGGGCTTTCAAGATTTTTGTAAAAACTCAAAAAAGTGTCTCTAAAACTGCTCATCTAATTTTTTTTTCCTCTGGCATAGATTGCCATTCGACTAAGAAGCCAAAAGGATCAGCTTGGTTTAGTTGCTAGCTTTAGTTTCAAAATTCTCAAACTTTTCTAATGTTTTTAATAATTTTTTTTAAATATTAATATAAAATATATAAGCTATGGCCCTTTACAGATCAAATATATATACATAGTTTGCTATTAAATTATACACAAACATTTAATTGGTGTAGTTATCACCATGCGATAACAACATTAAAAAACGATTTTCATTTCCCTATTCACTCAAACTTTATTTCATATTAATTTTCTATTGATATATAATATCCCTTCCAATCCCTTTCACCATGATTTCTCCAGTATCAATATAAATGACATGCCATAAAATTTCAAAAATAGTATACTTCTCATAAATCCAAAATAGAAAATTAATTTCTAAATGCATTTATTAAGTACCTCATGCATTCCATTATTAGAATTTTCTATAAGGATAATGATTACTAGTCTTCAAATTTAGGGAGACTTTATCCATAAAATTTATTTTTCTCAAGAAAGACTATGAATATTGTGAATCAAAGTATATAACCTTTGACTCTATAACTAGTACACTCAATTTCTTTATTAGAGCTTCATTTCTCTCATATAGATAGAAAATGTGATATATTTATGCAAAATCAACTCCAAGTTGATGCTTAGTTCCAATAGAAGAGTACTCTAGCATCCGTATCATCATGAATATGTCTATGTTTGGATGATGAGTTGTATACACAACCTTTTATCCCATGCCCATAATATTGTAAACACTTCCCAATTTTCATAGGTCTATGTGGCCTCTTTAGAAATCTTTGTCTCAAATTTATGTCATTTTTGAAATATAGTAGACACCCCTACATTCCCTTAAACATAACAATTCCTACACTACTGTGATACTATATGTCAAAAATAAGGTAAATACTTTGATATATTATTTAATAAACATAGGAGAATATAAATAAAGGAGATTTAGTTAACGATAACTGAATGATAGTTGAAATTGTGTACCATAATCATAAGTGTTAGTTCAAAAATCTAATACCATTAGCTTGGCTAACATCAATATTACAAGAATAGAGAAGTGGAGAGGAGAAAACATACTCCATTGGAGCAGACTACATAGTTATAGGAACCTCATGGGAGCCCAACATGGCCACACTAGAAGCTATAATCTCATTAGAATCCTTCAAAGAGCCATTGTTAGAAGAGATGGTCCTCAACCATAGTCGTTGGTGTTTGAGCATTAATAGTTGTGATTAATGGAAAGATTAACAAAAAAAAAGGATTATAAATATCTACCATTTTAAAACTCACTAATAATGCTCTTTGGTGTTAAGAACTGTTTATTTTAGATACCGAAACAATGATTACAACATTAGAATGGGTCATGGATGAATTCAAAGGTTATATACTTTGAATCTCTATATGAGAGAAATGAAGCTCTAATAAAGAAATTGAGAGTACCAGTTTTAGAGTCAAAGGGTATGTACTTTGAATCACAATACTCATAGTATTTCTTGAGAAAAATAAATTGTATGGATGAAGTCTCCCTAGATTTGAAAACTAGTACTCATTGTCCTTATAGACAATTCTGATAATGGAATGCATGAGGTACTTAATAGATGCATTTAGAAATTAATTTGGTACTTTGGATTTATGAGTAACAGTATTTTGAAATTTTATGGATGATAGAGTTTGATAGAGTCTTAGAGTTCAAGTATTGAGTCTTAAAGAAGTTCAACAAATCAAGACCCACAAAATATTTGTAGTGATAATTATGCTTGAGTTTCTTCACAATTGGTTGTCCATCAATTGAATACCATTCTCCTATAATTCTTGTATCTAAATATTCAATATACCAGTCTAGTTGACTACTAGTGAATTCGCAAACTACAAAAGTAGTTCAACAAACAAGACCAAATGCCTAAGCCTACCTAGTCTTCAGATTCTAGCTCCGGGTAATCTACTAATTCTATATATTGATGCTTCTAACACAACATGGTTTGTTGTTTTGATACAGGAATTTTCAAATAAAAGGATGAAGATTTATGGCTACCGGTCTAGAACATTTACAACTAGCACTATAGACCATTCTAGCTGACTACTAGTGGATAGAGTTTGAACCTTATCAATGCAAAATGAGAAGGATGATAGAGTTTGGTAGAGTCTTAGAGTTCAAGTATTGAGTCTTAAAGAAATTCAACAACTCAAGACACATAGAATATCTACAGTGATAATTATGCTTTAGTTTTTTCATAGCTGGTTTTCCATCAAGTGAGTACCATTCTCCCATCATTCTAGTATTTGAATGTTCAATATACCATTCTAGCTGACCACTAGTGAATTCTCAAACTAGTACTCATTGTCCTTATATTATTGAAGCTCTAATAAAGAAATTGAGTGTATAAGTTTTAGAGTCAAAGTTTATATACTTTGAATCACAATATTCATAGTCTTTCTTGAGAAAAATAAATTTTATGGATGAAGTCTCCCTAAATTTGAAAACTAGTACTCATTGTCCTTATAGACAATTCTGATAATGGAATGCATGAGGTACTTAGTAGATGCATTTAGAAATTAATTTGGTATTTTAGATTTATGAGAAGCAATATTTTGAAATTTTATGGCATTTCATTTATATTGCTATTGAAGAAATCATGGTGAAAGGGATTGGAAGGGATATTATGTATCAATAAAAAATTAATATGAAATAAAATTAGAGTGAATAGGGAAATGAAAATGGTTTTGTTAATACTGTTATCATATTGTGATAACTACACCAATTATTTTTTTATGTATAATTTAATAGCAATCTATGTATATATATTTGATCTGTAAAGGGCCATAGCCGATGTATTTTATATTAATATTTAAAAAAAAAATTATTAAAAACATTAGAAATTCTGCGAATTTTGAAACTAAAGCTAGAGACTAAACCAAGTCGATCCTTTGGGCTTCTCAGTTGAATGCCAATCCATGCCAGGGGAAAACAAAAATTAGATGAGTAGTTTTAGAGAGACTTTTTTGACTTTTTAGAAAAATCTTGAAAGCCCTAACCACCATCGTAAAATGCTAGAATAAATATTACAGAACATGAAACACTAGGATTATGGAGCAGGAGGTGAGGAGGGATTAAAATTTCCATGGCTTGAACCTAAGGAAGGAGACTCCTTTCCTTGTCCCGAAGGAGCCCAACTACAAATGGAGGGAACCTCTTTCATAAACTAGATGGGAGGACCACAAGAGACGTAGATGGACACTTCAAGAGGCTCTGGACCTAATTCTTCCACTATATCTTCAAGCTTAGCCACCCAAGAATTGATATTTTCTTTAGAGATGGTTAAAGGAATGCCATCCTCTTCTAGGTGTTTCTTAACCCATCCTCTATCATTAATCTTAGTATGACATACAAGATTCCATAGGAAGTTTGAATTTCCCTTAGTCCCAAATTTTCTTGTCCAGAATGGCTTCTCATACTCAATATAGAGAATGGGAAAATGATGAGGAGGTTTCCCATTTGTTATGATTACCATGTAGTTCATTGGAAGAGGAATTGTCAAATTCTCATCAATATTTCTCATTACCCTACTCAAGTACGCCAAAAATCTTGCCTTGAAGACTTTCCTATAGAGGGCCTCTATCTTTTCCTTGCAAAGACCTGTGTAAAGGAGTGTTACCAAAAATACATTTTCTCAAAAATATCTATTATATCTAATCAACAAATTTTCTAATGTAAGACTTAAAGGGGGGTCTCTTAGCTAGGTGAAACCTGAGGTTTCATGATTATTTGTAGGAACAATGTAATAAGGGGGATTGTTAGCATAACTAATAGTACTATAATATTAAACCATTACTTATTATTATTATTATATAGTTTCATTTGTTATTCAATTACTATTAACCTAATCTCCTTTATTTATATTCCCCACCGTTCATTTAATAATATATTAATTTATTTAACTTTTTTTTATCACAATTAATTTTTACCTTTTGCCCTACAATCAAGTTGTCTCCCTGGTTGGTCCCACTATAGGGGTCTCTTCATTTTCCCCCTTGTAGTGGTGTCATGCTTGATAGCACAACTTGGACTATTGTTTGTAAGATGAAAGACCCTTTTACTACTCCCCATACTCTTTATTATATTAAGAAAGCGATGTCTTATATTTAGGTTTCGGATGCTTATTTCATGTTGATTCTTAGCTTTGATAAAAATATTCTTTGTCTTTGTCTGTTTCTCTTAGTCTCACATTGGCGATCTATTCACTTTTCTTCTCTTTAAGGTTGTTTCTACTATGATAGGTTAGGGTCCTTTCCAAAATTTAACTAATGAGAATATGAGGTGAAATTTTTCTATTTAGATTTATAATAGGGGCATGGTTAATCAAATCCCAAGTTATAATTTATTATATTTCCCTTCAATTTTCTTAATAGGACCTTAAGGAGGCTATGTGCACAAAAATGGGGGACCATAACGAGGCCTAAACTACTTTTCGGTCATTTTTTCTTATAATGCAATATATTTTTCTTGTATAAAAGAAAAAGTTTATAAAATGTGAGAACATAATAAAAAAATTATGTTTTAACCTAATTTGAAAAATACCAACCCTTAGGATTGTATTTTCCTTGGGCATCTAACCTAAATGGTTATAATTTCATGTCAATGTCCAAGAATGTGTTTTGTATAAATTGTAGAATGATAAAAACTAAATGCCAAGTGTTCTTTCTATCAATTTTACACATTTCTCTATATTGATGTGAAAAGTACCACAATAATGTCAATCTCTCTCATACCATTCTGACTGTGTAATTTCTTTATATATTTTGAATGTGTTAGGGTTTTGATTTTAAATTTATTATATCCATTCATCTAAATTTAAAACATATTATTTTTTTTATATTATACACACTATTCTATACACATTGAAAAAAAAAAGATTTGAACGATTTCCAAATATAGTAGCGTGAGCATGCTCAGCCTTTCATTTTTCATGGTGTGACTTCTTCAAACTTTGGTAAAAAATCATGTAATCATTAAAAAAATAGAAATAAAACTAGGCATAAACTATATGATGTAAGATAATTTTTCATTAAAGTATTTTCCGAAATATCCAAAAAGTAAACATTTTAACATGAGCACATCAGACACTATGTTATATTTTTTTGACAAAAATTGGATCACCTTGTTTGGCCCCATATTTAAATGTCTCGATCTACCTTTGAAAATAAAAAATATTTTCAAGACTAGATTTTAAGCATAGTTGTAATGGTCTGAAATTATGGTTAGGGTTAAATTAAAATATCAAAACCACTAAATGACCTAATTAACTACTACATTTGGAAGGAGAAGAAATATAATAGATCTAGCCTAAAAAGAATGAGACTCTGATCCAATTCTAGGCTCTTTGGATAAGGCCTATCTCCTTCTTGAAATTAAATAGTTTTAGTTTTTGATGATAAGGGAAAAATAGGTGATAATCGAAGTATTCTGATAGAGACAGTAACCTACAGATGTCCCACATAGCCACTGATTTATGTCTAGGAAAAATAAGATGTTTTGAATCTTCTCTTAGAAGTTAGGCCTAATTTTCTAGGACCAAGTAGTATCAATTCGCCATGGCCCTCAAATTTTTTTTCCTCGAAAGTTGAAACTATTCATCACTATGAACTCTATCGATCATCCTGAGTATAGCTTTGTACCTATTCCTGCACATAGAGAGAAATGGAAAATTGTTGGCAATAGGGTTTGCCTTACATGTCAAACCCCGATTTTGGAATTAACCATGAAATTGAATTAACAAATGTAATGAAAGATTCCAGTAAAATACTTTCCTATCAAGGGAGAGGCTAAAAATGATTGAAACACTAATGATATACCTCAATGAATTTTTGTGTAACCTTCACAAAGGAAGTGGTGTTTCATGTATGTTATCTTCATAAAATATTCATCATGGATGTCATCTTCAATATCTGACACTTGATTTCACTTTTTCTCCAATGCTTGATGAAAGACTGGTCGCTTTATCACTTGAATTTGCTAGAGTGTAATTGAGATGTTGAACAGGTTAGGTTTTAAAATGAGATGGGTAGACCCCCTTTAATACTTGCTTGTCAATTTTTTTTTATAGTTTCCAACACAAGCCAACACAAGATCTAGGTCACTATCTACATTATGTGACCGTTATGAGGTCCCAAATTGGGCCCTTTTTGAGATGACATGGTGTTGGGCACCATGGTTTGATTTAGGATCAAGGTGCCTAAAGCCATGGTCTTGGAAATTAGGGCTTTAAGTTTTGGGGGGATTATGGAGATAGTGAAAAACCATGTCTAATAGGTTATGTGAGTAGAATCAACACTTTAGTCAAGCCTCAGAAGTTGAAGTGTCAATGTGAAGTCCAAGTAAGGACAAAATTGTAGGCATGTACAATTTAGGATGCTACAATAGTTACTATTGTTCTCATTACATATTCAAAATTTTAATATGGTTATCTTCAATTTATCATACAAAAATATTTTATATTGATTCTAAAAAAATATGGTCACTTTTTACACTCTTTTGTTCATCCATTTCCATGCGCATGCCTAAGAAGTACCCTCCTAAGTTTAGTAGAGGCTAGATAGTTAGATGATATTCCCTCTCTTATCAATTTGAATTTATTTAAGATATGTTTGTTAATGTGATGCAGGAGCACCAGAGTAGTTCATCTGGTTGGAGTAGGAGCACCGGATTGGTTCAAACCGGCTGGAGCGGTTTACATTGGAGTTGCTTGGAGATCATTGCATTTTTTCATGTTTGAGAGTTTAGCATTATAGATTTGGATTTATCACCTTGAGATCATTTTCTTTATCATATTCGAGATTCATGGCATTTGGGTTTGATTCCAGTGAGATATTGATTCTTGTATTGGCCCAGTGTTGTTATTTTCTTACTGGTTGGTCTTGCAATGAGTAAAGAAAAGATGAATCAAGTTGCAGGTGGTTTCAGTAACTTACACATCATTGAGCGATGTTCTTTTGGGCCTTGGTCAATGTTTTTAGAGGTCTGAGTGAAGTTTTATGCATTTTGAAGGTGTTCTTCATGATTTGGGCTGACATGTTATTGTTTGTACACATTACATCGTGAACCAGTTGGCCTTTGGCCGACTTGATCGAGTTGTTATTTCTTGTGGTTGGTATAAAGGGAAGTTTTGAGAAATTTTTTATGGGATAGAGGTTCGAGGAAGAAGAGATCGAGTGAAGATGTAGTTTATGTGTTGGCAATATTACATTATAACAAACAATGAAAGATTGTTGGCATTTCAATAAGGATATTGAGAAGGTTGTTGATGACCATGGACATAACTGATTAAAGATGTCTTACTGTCTTAATATTATTATTTTGTCATTGATGTCAAGAAATTGATTTTCTAATTCAGTATGATGTTGCCATATCTTAAGAAGTACGATTTAAAGATGTCGGTAAAAGAAACAAAAAGAATATGATGAATAAGGGGATAATTTATTCAATGGGCAACTATTACCAAGTCAGACAATGATGAGATCATGATGTTTAGATTGTTTTGATATCCTACATATGCTATTGTTTGAAAGGTTAATACTATACTATGTTACCGAGCAAAGAACCTAGTCGGTAAACCCTAAGGAACCTAGTCAGTAAACCCTAAGGTTATCGCTATCAGTTAATGAAGGCAAAATGTCTACCGAGTGAAGTTTAGTATTTACTGAGTTACAACCAAGCTATAACAGAATGCATTAAATGTTTGCATGTGATATTTAATGAAGGAAGCTGATGAGCTGGAGTGAATTAAATGATTGGTAAGCCATGCATGAAGATTGTTAAAGAATCTATGGTAAAGAAAGATCGGCAGGAAGATCTACAGTTCAGATTGAACCGCAATACCCTAACACAAGTTCCAAGGTAAATATGCAAGTTCCAAGGCAGGGTAAAACATTTTCAGATCGAAGGATACATTGAACTTGGACAAGATTGAAGATCTGATGGCTATGATTGATCATGGGAAATGTGATCAATGAGATTAAGTGGTTAGAAGATTGTTTATAAATAGGAAATTGTTGATAAACAATGCATGCGGGAAAGTGTATGCACAGGGATGCTACATAGTGATTACCAAGCACAAAAGATTGAAGACCTGTTTTGATAATAGAGTATAGAGCCCAACAGAGGGACAAGATAAGTCCTATGAATTGATGGTATTGAACAAATAAGAATCTGCTTTAGCATTTTTAGATGTGAAGTTGCAGACATATTTTTATTATTGTTATTTTGAGAAGTAGCAGAAAATCTCTTAACCGAGTGGACTTAACAGTCTTATATGTAAATCCTCTAGCTAGGTGACATTCTTATTGAGTGTTTGAAATCCTTTAACAAGGTCACTTCTAACAAAGTGAAGATCCTAATAGATTTGAGGGAAATCCCTTAACCGGGTCACATCTAGCAATGTGTTTGTAATCTTTAACAGGATTTTCTTTTAACCGAGCATACTCTAGAAGAGTATATTTCTTAGTGGGTCCGAAATCCCATAGTGGTTTTTCCCTATTTGGGTTTCCACGTTAAATCTGTTGTTATGAGGTTTATATTGTTCATATGCTTTTGATTTTGCATTTTTGATAGTTTTTGGTTATATGACTAATATATATGTTACCGAGGTTGAATCTGATGTTTTTATGGATGATTAAGTTTGTATGATTCACCCCCCCCCCTCTCATCTTGTTGGCTATTGGATCTTTACTTACATTAAGTATTAGAACTATCAATTGGTATCAGAGCTTTGGACTCCGAAAGGAAATTTTAAAGGCATTTGAGTTAAAGATCCAAAGATGTATAAGAGGGATGCACCGAAGCTGAATAAGTCAAGTTTCTCTACATGGCAGAAAAGGATGAAGCTACATCTCTTAGGAATTGGAGAATATGTTGTCTATTATCTGGAGAATGATTTCATCACACCGAGCACCTATCCATTGACAATGGAAGAGATAAAGGCAAAGCAAGAACACATTCAAGCAATGATTGAAATAACATCTGCATTGACCGACTCAGAGTTTAATGATCTAGAAGGATGTACTGATGCAAAGGCAATGTGGACTAAGCTCATATCTGTATATGGAGGAGATGAACATGTTTAAAGAGCGAAAGTGGATATTTTAAGAGGACAACTTGAATCTATGACGACGAATGAAGGTGAGAACATAACCCGGTATAGTACAAGACTAAAGGAGATTGTAAATCAAATCAAAGGAGCAGGAGGAACTATTGAAGAAAAGGATGTAACAAGTAAGTTGTTAAGAACCCTTCTACGTGCCTATGCAATCCGAGTCTCTGCAATCAATGAACTGAGGTCTGTACCTAATATGCTAGTTTCCTTGGATGCTACTATTGGTAAGCTACATGTATTTGGGTTAAGTAATTTTGATAATAGTGGATCTTCGGTAAATAAAGTTGAATCTGCATTTAGTTCTTTTCATTTGAATGAATCTAATGATTACAATGAAAGAAAGTATAAGTACTCTGAAGGAGATCATAGTGGAGCAAGTGAAAGATTTCGTAAAAACATGGAGGAGGTACACAAACTGTATGAGGAAATCATAAAGCAAGAAGAGTTTGAAGCACTATTAGCCAAAAGGCTACCGAGAGGAAAAGGTAAGTATAAAGGAAAGCTACCTTTAAAATGTTTCAATTGTGATAAGATTGGACATATGGCTTCTAACTATCCTAACAAAGATTTTACTGAAAAGAGAGATTACCGAGATGACAGACAGAATGATAACCATTACAGAGGACACCGAGACTTCAGGAGAAGAGATAAAAAGACATGCCTAATAGATGATGAGGAATCTAATGATGATAAATTAGATGAAATTGATATAGAGGAAGTTGTTTATGTGGCTATCAAAGATGGATTAGATGAAGAAAAGTATGAAGAAAAAGCTTTAATATCTCATATAAATACTAATGATTCTTGGATCATAGATAGTGGTTGCTCACATCACATGACAGGTGATAAACACAAGTTTATTAAATTAGATGATTATGATGGAGGCTATGTTAGATTTGGTAATGATGCACCATGTCCGGTAAGAGGTAAAGGATCCATAACACTTCTTGATAATGCAAGATGTAATGATGTTTATTAGGTTGAAGGTTTGAAATACAATTTGTTGAGTGTAGCATAGCTAAACAACACAAGTTACTGAATAGAGTTTGAAAAAGGAATTGTCAAAGTTCATGACAAGCATGGAAAGTTAGCTGCTACTGGGACACAAACAAGAGGTAATACATTTCATCTTGACTCAACTCAGAATAAATGTCTATATGCAAGGATAGATGATACCTGGTTATGGCATAAAAGGTTTTGTCATGTTAATTTTGATAATCTGATCAAAATAAGTAAGAAGCACAGAGTAAGAGGTCTACCGAGTCTTGAAAAACCTAAGAATGCTATGTGTTGAGGATGCCAGATGGGTAAGATGACAAGATCAAGCTTTACAAGAAAGTCCTACACTTCTAAGGGAATTTTAGATCTTGTGCACACTGATCTTTGTGGTCCTTTGAAAGTTCAAAGTTATTATGGTGATAAATATTTCATTTTATTTGTGGATGACTATTCAAGGATGATGTCAGTAATGTTTTTAAAAGGAAAATCAGAAGCTTTTCAAATGTTTAAATGGTACAAGGCTAGAGTTGAAAATGAAACAGGAAGACAACTGAAATGTCTCAGATCAGATAGAGGAGGAGAGTTTACATATGATGAGTTCAACTTATTTTGCTATGATCATGGTATAAAAAGACAAGTCTTTGCACCGAGAACTCCACAGCAGAATGGAATAGCTGAGAGAAGGAACAAATTTATTGTGGATTGTTCCAGAACCCTGATGATTGAAAAGAAAGTTCCACAAACATTTTGGAGAGAAGCAATAAGCACAACTATTTACACCTTGAACCGAGTTCAATTGAAGAAAGGTACTTTGAAGACACCTTATGAAATCTGGTATGACAAGAAACCTAATGTAAGTTATTTTAAAATCTTTGGGAGTAAATGCTATGTTCATAAAGATGATAGAAATGGTAAGTTTGATCAGAAAAGTGAAGAAGGAATGTTTCTAGGATATTCTTCTAGAAGAAAAGCATTTAAACGTCTGATCAAATCATCTAACAAAATAGTAGAAAGTGCAAATGTGAAAATTGATGAATTTGCAGAAAGAAATGATGAAGGAAATTCCAAAGAACCAGAAGACTATGATGAATTTGTCTATGTGCAACCGAGAAGTCCTATCAAGATAACTGTTGAAGAAAATCAAGAAAATATCCAGTTACTGAGTGATGAAGAAGATCATACAGAGCCTATCAAGCCCGTATTAGCCAGGAATGTCAGAAGACATCATGCACCAAGTCAGATTATAGGAGATAAGGATGATCCAGTGATGACAAGGAACAAACTAAGACAGAATACATGTTTTATATTTGAATTTGAACCAAGAATAGTGAAAGAGGCATTTAACAACGAAGATTGGATAAATGCTATGATAGAAGAGATTGATCAAATCAAGAAGAATGACACATGGACATTGGTCCCAAGACCGAAGGACAAAAATGTAATCTGTACAAAGTGGATTTTCAGAAACAAGCTAAATCAAAAAGGGGAGGTCATTCGAAACAAAGCAAGATTAGTTTGCAAAGGTTATGCACAAGAAGAAGGAATTGATTATGGTGAGACTTTTGCACCTATTTCTAGACTTGAAGGAGTAAGAACATTGTTGGCCTATGTTGCTTTCAAGAACTTCAAGGTATATCAAATGGATGTCAAATCTGCATTTTTGAATGGAATATTAGAAGAAGTTTTCATTGAACAACCTGAAGAATTTGTTGAAGACAATAATAAAGATTAGGTTTGTAAGTTGAACAAAGCTTTATATGGTTTGAAACAAGCACCTAGAGCATGGCATGAAATATTGCACTCTTATTTGATTAAGATTGGTTTTATAAGGACAAGTGAGAACACCATGTACATGAAGAATAGTGAAAATGGAATACTAATCTCAGCCATATTTGTTGATGATATTATATTTAGTGGAAATGACTCTCTATGCAAGAACTTTGGAAATGAAATGAGTAAAGAATTTGAGGTGTCATTAATCGGTGAGATAAAATATTTTATAGGTCTGCATATATTGCAAATGAAAGATGAGATTTTCATTACCCATTCCAAGTACATAAAGCAAATCTTAAAGAAATTTGGAATGGAGGATTCAAAATTAGTAAGTACTCCTATGACTACCAACTGTAAACTATCAAAGAATGATGAATCTGCATCTATTGATGAGACACTTTACCGACCTATGATTGGAAAGTTGCAATATGTTGTTCACAACAGGCTAGATATAGCACATACAATAGGTATTGTTGCAAGATTTTCTACAGATCCTAAGGAAACACACATGACAGCAATCAAAAGAATTTTCAGATACTTAAAAGGTATTGAAGATTATGGCTTAGTATATCAGAAAGGAAATGAGTTTGATTTAAAAGTTTATACTGATGCTGATTGGGCAGGCAACATTGATGATAGGAAAAGCACAAGTGGAGGAGCTTTCTTTTTAGGAGAAAGACTAGTAAGTTGGATTAGCAAGAAAAAAGGATGTGTTTCTCAGTCAACAACAGAAGCTGTATATGTTGCTACAACACTAAATTGCACCAATATAGCATGGATCAAACAAATGTTGGAAGGTATAAATGAGAAAGTTACTGAGCCAGTAACTATATTCTGTGACAATACTAGTGCCATTAATATTTCAAAAAATCCTGTTATGCACTCTAAGACAAAGCACATATCTATCAAATATCATTATCTTAGAGAAGAAGCTCAAGAAAAGAAAGTGGTGTTGGAATATGTTAGCACAAAGGAGCAAATAGCAGATATCTTCACCAAGCCACTACCAAAGGACACTTTTGAATATCTCAGAAGTAAGTTAGGGGTCCTACCCCTATCTTCTACTCACTAACTGAGTTCAGTGAAAGCAAATATTTGATGACTCTACAAAATATCTTTTAGGAGTTGATGCTGATTTACACACTTTAGGAGGTTTTCTAAAGGTGTGCAGGAAACAATAAATAGGGAATAGGAATTGAAGACAAATGCTCTGACCGAGATTGAATTGATACATAACAACATGGAATTCACTTCTCAGAGGAAGAAATTATGTTTTTAGTTCTTTTCTTTTTGGCATTGTTGTCAAAGGGGGAGAATACCTATGAAAGAGGGAGAATACATAAGAAGAGTAGACAACGGGTTGGAAAGAAGACTATGAAAATAGGAGAAGTCTAATGTATGGGGGAGAGTATTTCAGCATTTTAGAATCATAGCAATCCGAATCTATTAGGGTCAAATCAATTGGTTTTGCCATCAATGCCAAAGGGGGAGATTGTTGGCAATATTACATTATAACAGACAATGAAAGATTGTTGGCATTTCAATAAGGATATTGAGAAGGTTGTTGATGACTATGGACATAAGTAATTAAAGATGTTTTACTGTCTTAATATTATTATTTTGTCATTGATGTCAAGAAATTGATTTTCTAATTCAGTATGATGTTGCCATATCTTAAGAAGTATGATTTAAAGATGTTGGTAAAAGACACAGAAAGAATATGATGAATAAGGGGATAAGTTATTCAATGGGCAACTATTACCAAGTTAGACAATGATGAGATCATGATGTTTAGATTGTTTTGATATCCTACATATGCTATTGTTTGAAAGGTTAATACTATACTATGTTACCGAGCAAAGAACCTAGTCAGTAAACCCTAAGGTTATCGCTATTGGTTAATGAAGGCAGAATGTCTACCAAGTGAAGTTTAGTATTTACCGAGTTACAACTGAGCTATAACAAAATGCATTAAATGTTTACATGTGATATTTAATGAAGGAAGCTGATGAGCTGGAGTGAATTAAATGATTGGTAAGCCATGTATGAAGATTGTTAAAGAATCTATGGTAAAGAAAGATTGGCAAGAAGATCTACAGCTCAGATTGAACTACAATACCCTAACACAAGTTCCAAGGTAAATATGCAAGTTCCAAGGTGGGGTAAAACATTTTCAGATCGAAGGATACATTGAACCTGGACAAGATTGAAGATGTGATGGTTATGATTGATCATGGGAAATTTTATTAATGAGATTAAGTGGTTAGAAGATTGTTTATAAATAGGAAACTGTTGATAAACAATGCATGCGGGCAAGTGTATGCATAGGGATGCTACATGGTGATTACCGAGCACAGAAGCTTGAAGACCTATTTTGATAATAGAGTATAGAGCCCAGTAGAGGGACAAGATAAGTCCTATGAATTGATTGTATTGAACAAATAAGAATCTGCTTTAGCATTTTTAGATGTGAAGTTGTAGACATATTTTTATTACTGTTATTTTGAGAAGTAGCAGAAAATCTCTTAACCGAGTGGACTTAACAGTCTTATATGTAAATCCTCTAGCAAGGTGACATTCTTATTGAGTGTTTGAAATCCTTTAACAAGGTCACTTCTAACAAAGTGAAGATCCTAACAGATCTGAGGGAAATCCCTTAACCGGGTCACATCTAGCAATGTGTTTGTAATCTTTAATAGGATTCGCTTTTAACCGAGCATACTCTAGAAGAGTATATTTCTTAGTGGGTCCGAAATCCCATAGTGGTTTTTCCCTATTTGGGTTTCCACGTTAAATCTAGTGTTATGAGGTTTATATTGTTCGTATGCTTTTGAGTTTGCATGTTTGATAGTTTTTGGTTATATGACTGATATATATGTTATCGAGGTTGAATGTGATGTTTTTATGAATGATTAAGTTTGTATGATTCACCCCCCCCCCTCTCATCTTGTTGATGTAGTTTATGGAGAGATTCTAGTCTGGGGGGATTGAAGTTCAGTTGGATTGAGGTCTGGATCAGTGTAGAATAGTGCAGACTATTATCGAAGGCTTATTTGTCAAGCAGGAGATTTGCGGATCTTAGATTTGTGTTGTAAGGATTGTTTTGTAATCCTAGGCTGCAGTCTAGCATGTGTAGCCACTGAAGGCATATATAATTCATTAAATGGCTGTAATGATTGATTTATCTGGTTACCAGTTATATCATGTGTTACCTCTAATGGTTAGGGTTTCTCTTTATCTATTTATCGATTAGATCTTGTGTTGTTTTACCGGTTGCTAGTATCTTGCATGATGTTTTGTGTAATAGGCTACAAGGCAGGAATGTCTTTCATTGGATCTCCCTACCTTGGCTATGTTAATTGGTATTAGAGATGGTTGTGAGCCTATTTATGGAAGAAGACCTGGGTATGTACCGGTTGGAGGAAGTGTTGGTTGTGAATTGGTTGGTTGAAAAGGAAGTTGACGTAGCTTGTCAACTTGTTCAGATCATTGAACGTGAGGAAGTATAAGGCTTGCAAGCAGACTGTCAAACCTAGAGCTTGATATTGAGGTAGTTAGTGGGTGGAGACTTGAACAGATCATCGACTAAGGTAGGATGCAGGTTGGACCGGTAGATCACTGAGGAGAGGCAACCATAATCTATAGTTAGATTGTCGAACCCCTAAGGCAGTTGCAAGTACCTACTGATAGATCTTTGAACTAGATCAAGTGATGAGACTCACTTTTCAATTAACACCAAGAGTCTAATGCAGGAGAACCAAAGTAGTTCATCCAGTTGGAGCAAGAGCACCAGAGTATTTGAAACTGGTTAGAGAAAGAGCACCAGAGTAGTTGAAACCGGTTGGAGCTGGTTGCAGTGGAGCTACTTCGAGATCATTGCATTGCTTCATGTTTCAGATTTTAGTGTTGTGGATTTGGATTTATCACCTTGAGCTCATTTTCTTTATCATATTTGAGATTTAGGGCATTTGGGTTTGATTCTTGTGAGATATCAATTTCGGTATTGGCCTCATGTTAGTATGTTCTCACTGGTTGGTCTTGCAGTGAGTAAAGAGAAGATGAATCAGGTTGCAGGTGGTTTCTGTAACTTACGGATCATTGAGCGATGTTGTTTTGGGCCTTGGCTGATGTTTTCGGAGGTTCACGTGAACTTTAATGCATTTTCAAGATGTTATTGGTGATTTGGGCCAACATGTTATTGTTTACACATTTCAGCATGAACCGGTTGGCCTTTGGCCAACTTGATCAAGTTGTTATTGCTTGCAGTTGGTATAAAGGGAAGTTTTGAGAATCATTTTAGGGGATAAAGGTCTAAGGAAGAAGAGATCAAGCAAAGATGTAGTTTTTGGAGAGATTCTGGTCCAGGGGGACTTCAAAGTTTGGATGGACTAAGGTCTGGATCAGTGCAGAATAGTGCACATAATTACCGAAGGCCTATTTGTTGAGTAAAATATTTGGAGATCTTAAATTTGTGTTGTAGGGATTGTTTTGTAATCCTAGGCTGTGGTCCAGCATGTGTAGACACTAAAGGCATATGTAATTCATTAAATGGTTGTAATGATTGATTTAGCTAGTTACTGGTTAGGGTTTGTCTTTATTTGTTTACCGGTTAGATCTTGTGTTGTGTTATGAGTTGCAGGTATCTTGCATGGTGTTTTGTGTTATAGGCTACAAGGCGGGAATGTCCTTCATTGGATATCCCTACCTTGACTTGTGTCATAATGAGTCTCACCTTTTTATCTTATTTACCTATTTTCCTATCTTCATATCGAATGCCAAATCAGGGGGAATGAAATAATAATTCAAAGAGAGAACAAAAAAATTGTAACAATTTTAAGGTCCTAGTGATTGGATTGAACTATCCTAGAATGGGGAATCTAGATTGACTTTGTGAATAATTGAATTTTACCTAATTGGATTTTGATTATAATTTCCACTTCAATCATCAAAAAATAGTAGTAAATGTTTTATGTATTTGAAATTAGCATGTTCTAATTCTAAAATTAAAAATCATAACTAAACTTGATTTTATCCTCAAATAAATAAAAAATAATGCAATTTCATTTCATAAAAGAATCCTTATTTTCTTTCAACAATTTTTACCTATGAAGTCATAAAAAAAATTGATAGATAAATGCCATTATTGTCTTTGGACACCATGGAAGCCTTCAAAAAACAAAAGAAAATTTCAGGCACATCAAAATGATAAATAGCTACAAAATAGGATTACATTCAATAAAATATTATTAAGAGTCTTTGTCTATGTGTTGTCCTTTGTTAACTATACAAAGAATCTAGAAAAAGGTGAATTAAAATGTAAACATATGTGGAAAATAAGAAAATATAAATTCCTGGAGAAAATTGTAGATGCATTAATTCAATCAGAGTTAAATCAACCAACATATCCCAAAATTTAATACACATATATATAACCAAATGGAGTTACATATATTTTTTTTTAATAAATAAAGTATTATAAAATAAATGATTGTAATGTTAAAACGAAAAGCTCCTTTCTATGACATGGATTCCTCCTCTATCTTGTTTACTTGATGTTAATATGAAAGGGATATGTAGGTAATCTTGGTAAATATGAAGATTAGAAATATGCATGAAAGTTTTAAAGATGAAATAACTTTTAATATATAGATTTTAGAGACACATTAAATAATTCTAAATAAACTTATGTGACCTTCATTTATTAAATGTTTAATGGAGAAAAATATTTATATTAAACTTCTTGTGTAGTTTCCTAATTCTTTTTTTATAATTTTGTTAATAATTTTATCGTGCAAGTGTTGTTTAATGTTAAACAAATGGTTAGTAAATACAACAAATAACATGAGGTAATGAGTTCATAAGATAGCTGAATAGTGTTGGCACAGGTGATTTATATTAATACAAAATGTTTGTCACAAGCTAGGAGAAATACGGGGAGAATGACTATTGATTTGCAATAAAAACATATTAAATTTACTTAGTCTATGCACATGGTATTCTTTAATGTCATTTGTGAAAAGTCTTCTAAAAGCTCAACTATCCAATTTAGAAGAAAATTAAATTAATTATCAACAAAAAAAAATCATTTATAAAAATCATAACAATCAATTAAAGATATTTGAATTAATTATTTAGAATTCAAAAATAGTTTACAATCTATAACATTAAATATCCAAGTCAAAATTTTAGTTTTGATTTTGATTGACTCAAACATCAAAATATTAGGAGAGGAATATAAATCTTCTTACAATCAACAACTAATAATGATGGAGGTTTACTACATTTCTCTAACGATGAGAATTGTGTGCTCATACAAGTTCTCATTTAATTTCTAGTTTATTTTAATAAAATGATACAAAGTATTAAAATTAGAGTATAAATATTGTATACCATAAACAACTAGTAATAATGGAGGATCATTAAATTTATGTAATGAAGAAAATTACATGCTCATGCAAGTTTAAATCTAATTTTGAAGCTCATTTTAATAAAATTATACAATCTATTTTAATTTTTTTGGGGCTTTTTTGGTTTTCCCCTCCAACTCCTTACAGAGTTCTAGGGGAACCAACTCCCAATCCTCCAAGTGAACACCATCTAAATGATCAGAAGCCCATTTTGCTAAGACATCTGCTGCCCTATTTCACTCCCTCAGAATATAGACAAAGGTCACCAAATCCATCAGACAACTAACCTGCAAAATCTGTTGCACCACAAGAGCCAACTGCCAACTAACCCCCTCTACCTTCCAACTAATAAGTAAATCAATCAAAACCTGAGAGTTAAACTCACAGATAATCCTGCACCATCCCATTGCATGAGCCTTATCCAAAGCCTAAAGAATAGCCAATCCTTCCATGAGGTTAATAGTTTGCACCCCTTCATGGAAGGAAAAAAAGAAAATAACTGACCTCGAAAAATCCCTACCAATCCCTCTTGTACCAACAGGGCCAGGATTACCTAGAGAATAGCCATCTATATTTATCTTTAACACACCTTCTGGAGGGCACTGCCACCTCCCATCCCTTTGGATTTTCTTCTTCACCCGTTGCCCTCTCCTGACACACATAGAGGTCATAGACAACCCTTGAATCCCTAGACCTACCCCAACCTACCCCAAAATTTATCCAGGGAGGAAGGATGAACCCAGAGGTTGTACCAAACATCCGACCAAAAATGCCAAATCTTGAGAGTGAAAGCACAACTAAAGAACAAATGAGTAGAGTTCTCCTCATCCCTCCTACATAAGATAGACAAAAGGGCCTTGGAAGCCCCCCTCTTTTGAATGTTATCCCAAGTCAAGACCATATTCTTGGCGAACAACCAAGTAAAGAATTCTATTTTGGCCAGGAAAACTTGTTCCAAACCCTCTTCCACCACTGAACTTCCTCCCTGGCAATTCTTTGAGATAATAGCACCTGGTAGCCAACACCAACCATGTAGACACCCTTTGCATAATTGGACCAGGCAAGAATATCTTCATCATGAAGAGAGAAACACCATCTACTAAAGAGGATATTATGCAACACACACAATCCTCCTCGAGCCCGACATCCAACCAAGCATCCAAATCCTTCCACCTTGCAATCTCTAACTTCCCCCAAGAAGTGAGGCATTTAAAATCACTAACCCAAGACCATCCAACCTCTATAAACCTCTAGCAAACATTCCACATGTTAGGAAACTAAGAGATGATGATGGAGAGCCCATCCCAAGAGTCCAACTAGAAGTGAGCCATATTCCCCCTTTTGCAAATCCAAAATAAACCTTCCTTAATAAGTGCAGCCCCTTTTTTTAGAGTACCCCAAATCACCGATCCCTTCCCCTCAAGGGGATAACGAGGAGTATCACATGGAGAAGTTCCTGTACGATACTTTTGAGAAGGAAGCCTAGACCAAACCCTCTCCTTCTCAATACACAATTGCCAATAAATCTTCGCAGACAACGCCATGCCAACCAAAGTCATCCGTCGGAGCCCAAGACCACCTAGCTCCTTCGGACTATAAACCACCTCCCAACTAACCGATATCCATTTGGAGGATTCCAAGGATCTATCCCATAAGAATTGTGTAGTAACAACATCCAAATTCTTAACAAAACCCATAGGGGTAACCTGGAGCATACACCTGTAGATGGGCTGTGCCTGCACCATAAACTTTATCAACTGAACACGCCCTCAAAGGGATAACCACCTATGTGTCCAATGATTAACTTTTGCATGAAATTTGTCTAAAATACTCTTCCATGAATCCCTGGGCATCCTATTAACCACAATAGGAACACCTAGATAAATCAAACGGAGAGCACCAATTTGAAACCTCAGAATCTGAGGCAGCCTCAGCTGAATGACAGTCGGGGTATTGAAGAAATAAATAGAAGACTTATCCTCATTAATAAACTATCCTAATGCAACCAGATAAACATCCAACACCCTCTGAATATTAGAAGCTTCTCTAATAGTAGCTATACCCATCAAGGCTGTGTTATCAACAAATTGCAGATGTGTCTACGGAGGCAAATCTCCCTCGTATTGTCATCCATGGATAGAGCCCAACTCAAAATGCCTTCGAATCAGCCTTCCCAAAGCCTCGGCAAGGATAATGAATAAGTAAGGAGAGAGAGGGTCTCCTTGTTGGAGTCCCCAAGATACACCAAAAAGCTCTGAATGTTCCCCATTAATTATCACTGCAAAGGAAAATGAAGTAACACAACTCATAACCCACTGAATCCATGCCTCCCCAAACCCAAATGCATTAAGCACCTTCCCCAAGAAGGACCACCTAGCTTTGTCATAAGCCTTAGCCATATCTATTTTAATGAACATAGCCTAATCATTGGAAGAAGCCATAGAATGGATAGTCTCTAATACTATAACAATACCATCTAGAATTTGCCTTCCTTCCACAAAACCACTCTAATCCTCAGAAATCAACTCCCTAAGCCCCCTCTTCAGTTTGTCAGCTATAAGCTTAGAGATTATTTTATAAATCACATTACACAGAGCTATGGGGTGAAACTGACTCAATCTATCAACCCCCTCCCGCTTAGGAATAAGAGAAATAAAAGTAGAGTTCAAGGCCCTGAGCATATGTTTATTCTTCTGAGACTCTTGCACAATTGCCAAAAGATCCAACTTGATGATATCCCAAAATTCCTAAAAGAATTCAATCAAGAAGCCATCAAGACAAGGGGCTCTCCCCTTCTTCATCTGGAAAATAGTCACCTCTATTTCCTCAAGAGTGATGTCCCTCATCAGATAATCATTCATTTTTCTACAAACTAGAGAGGGAATACAAGAGAGAATCTATTCCTCCTCAGGAGAACCCCCCTGCAATTCCTCCCTAAAGAGAGAGGTAAAATACTACATAGCCTTGCCTGATATCTCAGGAAAAGAGGATACTTTCTCACACCTATCATTCACTAGGGTTGGGATGGAATTTCCATGGCATCTAGCTTTCACTGAATTGAAAAACAATGTTGTACTTTTATCCCCTTCCCGAAGCCACTCTATCTGCGCCTTCTATTTCCAATACACTTCCTCATCTCACACTCCTTCAGAACCTTCACTGCTCGCGCCTCTTCCTGAAGTAGCTCACTAGTCACCCCATTCTCCCTAATCTCCCTAGTAATACTATCCAACTCTGCTTGAGCCACTATCTTCGCATGGAAAACATTCCCAAAACTTTGACTATTCCATCACTTGAGCTAATACTTCACAAATTGAAGACACTTAGCAAAGACCTACATAGTTGTATAAAACGTTGGTCTACCCCTCCTCCACTAGTCAACTACACAGTCATACAAAGAAGAATCATGAAGCCACATAAGGTGGAACCTAAATAGGGGTTTGTGAGGAACCTGAGTAGACTCAATGACAAGTTCGATAGGCCAATGGTCTGATCCTCTCCAATTCAATATTTTCAAATAGGAAGACCAACAGCCACCCACCTAGTAACATGAAACCAAAAACTAGTCCAATCTCTCAACAAAACAATACTCCCCAATCCTGTGGTTATTCTAAGTGAACTAACCATTACTGAGCTTGATATCAACTAAATTTTAAAAATCAATATTATCTCGAAGAAGCATCACCGAGGGCTCCAACCTTGCACTACCCCCTGCTTCTCAGATAGGTTAGATATAGCATTGAAGTCCCCAACTAGAATCCATGGGTGAAAAGGTACCATGCTGCAAATGAACCTAATATATGACCATAAAAGTTGCTTGCCCTAAAAGTCAGAAGGCGCATAAATATTAGATAAGAGGATAGCCTCCCCCATCTCAAAACTAGAGGCAATCATGGACATAGAAGATCTAGACACCATCCAGGCCATAGGACATAACTTCCTCGGGTTCCAACGGCAAGCCACACCACCAAAAGGTCCAAATGCACCGATGCATTGACACTCCTCATTCCTCCATAACTTCAACACTAAAGTAAACATAAATTCCATAGTAATATTTGTCTCCTGAAGAAAAAGAACATTAGGACCTTGACCTCTAATCAAATCATGAACAACTTTTTGTCTAGGGCCACTGTTAAAGCCCCTTAGATTCCATGAAACAACTATCATTTTGGGGGATTCCAAAAGTGAAAATCTAGAGTCATTACTGACCCTAACTCCACTAAAGTTTCACCCATTAATTTAATTTTCTCCAAATCCTTCTTCCTACTAGGTTTAATTGCTTTCTCTACCCCACCTTTCTCAAAGTCCCTTTGCATAAGGCCCAGCTGAGAAGAGGGCTTGTTGACTTTCGCTGCCTCCAAACCAATAGTACACCTGGGGATAGAACAATCCCCACCTACTTTTGGGGCTTCAGTAGGAGGAACATGCACATCCATAACCCCCACCTATTGATCAGTGTCCATGAGCAAAGTCCCATCTCCCTTGGGATCTAAAGAAACTTCATAATTGAGGCCCTCCTAAATTGAGCCCACCATCACCCCTTGGTCCAAGTGCATCAAGCTTGGGTTCACTTCCTATTGGTTGAGGTAATCCAATATTTCAAACTTGTTAAAGGTATCCTCATCCCGCCTTTCCCTAAATGTCCTTTTTTGACCCTAATTCTTGGTGCAGACTTTAGCAGGAACAAAACCATCAACATCCGCAACGTCTCCCTCAGCAATTTTTTCCCCTTATCAACTCCAGAAGGGTTGTGTGAGGGTTGTGAAGATTGGGGCTCCACCGGCTTGGTTCTAGGGAATCTGCATTGTAAGTTCCCATATTCATGACAAAGACAACATCGGAAAGGAAGGGTTTCATAATCCGATTCTTGTACCCAAGAGTAAGAACCCGCACAAATATCTATAGCATCTGGAAAGGGCTTACTTAAATTGATTTCAACATAGATATGGGCAAAATTCATTACCTTTCTCCCCAGGGTTTGCATTGAAGATCTAACAAAATTTATGAGTAATGAGGCTAACATGTGCAACACATCCTCCTGAGAACCATTAGAAACTGAGGTAACCAAACATACACTGGGACATGATTCAGGAGTTCCTCTAAAGGGTTAAAACCTGCATGCCAAGGCTTGATAAATAGACCCACCTAATTGTGGAAATATGGGCCTCCCTCAAAGACCCTACTGCGTTCATCCATGCAATTAAACGTGACCATGAAATAATTGTTCGCCAACAGCATAATTTCCATTTCTCCCTCGGGAGCTTAATTCCTCCATGCCCAAGTCTCCAAAAAACTGTAGGGAAACCCTCATCCCCATAAATTTACAATAAAGTGAATGCTTGGAAAAATACTCAACATCTTCAGCAATCATTTCCAATGGAATAACCAATTTTGGCGTCTCTTTGCACCTCTTAAGACATCCGTTGGGCACACCAGCATCAATAAACCTTAGATTAGGAGCAAAAACATTGTTAACAAAAGATTTAACACCATGGTTTGCGGAATTAGAGCCCAAGGTTGCTCGAAAATCCAAGCCAGGAGATGCCCCCAAAGCCTCTTCTTGCAAACTAGCCATCATGCCTATCACCAAAACCCACACCCCAACCAGATATGGGAAGAAGCGCCCACTCCCCAAAAACACCACCACACACTCCCCCAAAACTCTTCCATGATAGGAATATAAACCTCGACCGTCCACAAAATGTAGCAACCAAAAAATATTGTACAATCCAAGTCTACCACTCCACTACCAATCCCGCAAGCCACATCCCTCAAAGGACGAAATAGAAGAACCACTTCCCCTCCCTGCAATAGAAAACACGTCCCTCCCCCAGCGCACAAACATTAAAGAACAAACACAAGTTTGGGCATGGATGCCCTAGCTCGACCTTTGCACTCGCACACCATCTCCTAGTTCCTTTCATCAATCTATTCTAAAATTAAAGTTTATTCCATGATCCTTTTCTTTACTACACATACCTTACATTCTAAAATATATATATTTATAAATAAATAAAATATTTTAATTATCTATTTATTAGCTGACATGCTTTATTGTGATATTTCCTTTCCATATTTTAAGAAATCCTCTCTCACACCCCTATATCATTGTCTCGTGTTGTTAAACTTTTTTGAGGTTATTGGGAACCAATGACAATTGTCAAATTGTTACTTCTTCTAGTTTACCATTGTCAATTTTCCTTCTTCTTGACACCAAATTTTCATCAAAAGAGTAACTCCATACGTCTAACCAAGCACACTCATGTAGCCCATGTAGAGTAGAAAATGTTGTACTTTGAAATCCTATAGTTTACAGCTTAATAATTATAAATCGTTTTGGGTCATGTCTTTTGGGCTAAAAAAACCAACAAAATGATCTACATGCTTAAACATTCATTACGATCTCACCAATACAAAAAATAAAGACCTATATGTTTTTAAATTTAACACAATGAAAAGTAATTCTCAAAGGATTGGAGTCTTATTTATATCATACAGTGAAATACCCAAACCAACAAGTTTTCTCAAAATTTATCTCTCTATTCAAAATAGCCAAACATTTGTATGTGTAGATAATAACTTTGATAATTGAATATTAACATTTTAACATTAATAATTTAATCATCTGTCTCTCATTGACTTAATCTGCATTTGAATTGTAACTAACTTTAATAATTTAACTTTCATAAATTAAATATCTTTAATAATTAATTTCATTAAATTTCATTACTTTAATAAATTAACCTTCATAAATTAAATAACTGTTTTAATGTCAAACCATAAATGAACTTAAAGTCAGCATTGGCATATTGTTATGGTTAAGTTGTGGTGTTGTTATTCTTGAATGTTTAAAGGGGATGAAGTGGATGAAGTCCACATTTGTGACCTCATTGATTCATAATTAGATGAATTTATTTGCTAAAGGAAAGCATTTTAGATGAAAAGTCTTAAACAACCTAACACTTTAATTTGTTGGATATTCCATGCTTAAAAATCACACATGCTAAATGTATTCATTCATATCATTTTAATACATTATTGAATATCTTTAAACAAACCATTACAATCTATGCTACTAAAAGATAAAGCAAATGCATAATATAACTAATATATAATATTAAAATATAATTATATTTTACTATTATTATATTTGAATATCGCTTAAATGCTAGCTATACTTGCATAAATATTTATTCACCACTTATACAAGTACTCTCTCACAATGTGAGACTTATTATTATTATATATGTTACTACCACCTTGGATTTAACTGTAAACCATATGCAATGTAAGTGGGGAGCCCTAATATATGGGATGTGGGAGACGTGGCGTAGGGATTGCTGTTAAGTCTGCAGCCTTCTTTAATGTGATTCCAAAATCGTCGCTCATGTCCATCTGCTCACAGCTCATCCCATCCGGAAGTTTCCACTCAAATGAGTGAAGTAAAGAAGCCAAAACCAAATGAACCATACGACTTGCCAATGGAAGCCCCGGACACATTCTTCTTCCCGCTCCAAATGGAATCAGCTCGAAGTCTTGTCCCCTGTAATCTATCTTGCTATTCTCACCCTCTAAAAACCTTTCGGGAATAAATTCCAAAGGATTCTTCCAAATTGAACTGTCCCTTCCCATAGCCCACACGTTCACCATCACCTGGGTGTCCTTGGGTATAACAAATCCCCCAATCTCGCAGCTGCTTGTGGCTTTGTGGGGGAGAAGCAGAGGACCCGTCGTGCGCAATCGGAATACTTCTTTGACGGCTGCATGGAGATACGGCAGACGATCCAAGTCAGATTCTTCCACTTTCCGGTTGCAACCAACTACTTCATCCAGTTCTTGACGGGCTCGGTTTAATTTCTGTGGATTGCGAATCAATTCTGCCATGGCCCATTCTATTGTTGTAGTGGTCGTCTCAGTACCTGCAATAAACAATTCCTGAAACCAGAGAGCACAATTAGAGGTTTGGAAAACAGCAGAGATATATTTATATACCCTAATTAAGTTGCTTTTAATCTTTTCAGTACTCACAGCTATTAATGCTCGAACACCAACAAGAGTGAAATCTTCAGTTCTGGAATCAAGCAGAACATCCAGAAAATCCTTGTCCGAGTCCTTACGCTGAACGCTTTGGCTGAGCCTTTTCTGTATGAATGTATCAGAAAAGTCATACAATTCCTTAAAAAGCCTGTCCATCTCACGGGACACTCGCTGGGGGTCGAGGAACCGGAGAAACGGGAAAAAGTCCACCAAATTGGGCTTTCCGGCGACAACCATCAATTCACAGATGGTATCTTTGAGTCCCGCAGAAGCTGGATTGTGAGGATCAAAGACACTTGTGCTGAAAATCATGTTACCTAACAAATTCAGAGACGTGCAGAACACCGTATGAGCTATGTTCACAACCTTTCCCTTGTCCTCGAATATGAGCCGAATCGTGCTAAATACTTGATCCCTTCTGAGATGTTGCAGAGCTTCCAGTCTTTTCGGGCTGAAGAGTTCAACAGTTGAAATGCGACGGAGATTGCGCCAGTAAGGACCGTAATCAGCCCAAATTAGGGAGGACTTGTCATGTGAAAGAGATTTGTGTGCCTCGGTCACCATCCGCCCCGCCAAGATGTTGTCGTGCGTTTTAAAGACCTCCTTGGCCGTGGCAGGAGAGGAGACCACCACTACTGTTCTCATGCCCAGACGGAGAGTCATCAGTGGACCGTATTTCACAGAGAGGGCATAGAGAGACTCGTGAGGCCTTTTCCCCAGCTGAATGAGGTTTCCCAGGATAGGCCAACCACTAGGCCCAGGGGGCAGAGAAAGCCTCCGCTCTCTTCTCCCTACAAACAGGAAGAATGATATCAGTGAAGCAGCAGTAAGAAGCACAGTATACCAGGAAAACAGTGGAATATTCATATTAACTTGTATACAAGGAGATCCTTATTTTCTCTGGGTTTCCAGTATACACTCTCTCTTTTATAGGCAGAATACTTGATTCCAGGTCGCAGCACGTTTTTGCTTGCCTAGACTTTTATACTACAATAGACGACTGATTTATGTTTAAAAAAACTTTTGGTGTGCACTAGCTTGAATTGTTGTATCAATCTGTATAAAAAAGACGTCAGAGATATCACTTTCATTGCCTACCTTACTTGAATTGTTATGTCTGTCTTTAGGGTGACCACGGGCAGGAGCGCCTTTGTTGGGTGGAACGTGTGCTTTACTGAAGTATCGAATTCAATTGGAAATAGCTCTCCATATTTTTAAATATAAGTATGTTAATTTCTTTGTTTGGTTAGAATATTATAACACAGTGTGTTATATGTTGAAAAGATTCTTGGAATGTAATATTTTAAATTGTTATATTTATTTAGATCATACACAATAGGTCAGTGATTATGGCATTGTTTAGAATTAATCATGGGGTATTGGCTATACTGAATATAAATGTAATCATAAACAAAATGTAGGTACAGATATGGATTCAAAAAAAAATATATATATATATATAACTTGTAGAAGACTAGCATGAGCAGAAAGCTAAAAACAATAAAAAAGGGAATGCATAGAAATATATAGCTCATTTTCAGAATTCTTATGGAGGGGTTAATATATATGATGGAGAGTCAAATTGAGAACTAGTTGACACCATCTTTAATATGATCCTCTCTTTTTTTTATATATTATAATATAAATTATTTATTATATATTTAAATTTATAATTAGTTTTAGAGTATTATTGATGCACTTTATTAATAGACTAATAATCAACTTGTTGGTTAACAGACGTGTCCTTAAATACCTTTCAAAAATGACTCCTAAATGCCCAAATTGAAAGACAAAAACAAGAACCAACAGTTGCAAGTGCTCTCTAACTTTTGATATGAAGGTACAACTCTCTTCATTGTATAAAATGTATATTTCTTGAATATGCTTTTAACCGAAAAGTAATAAAGGAAACTAACATCTGCTCATGGCCATGACACAGATGCGAATAGCAGATTTATAATGAAGTGAATGAAGATAACTAAACAGTTAAATTACCCACACCCAAGAAAATACCCTTTCCAATAGAATCAAAATGATCTAAACTTTGATCGAGTCTCTCTCATGCCTCAAAGGACAAGGGGGATCAGAATTCCCAGGCAAAGAGCTAACAACAGATTTCTTTCCAATATATAAGTTATTTTTGAAATCAAAGTTTCAGAATTAAATGCATACATAGTTTAATGTAAGAGAAAAGGCAATGAAAGACAATCACAAGAGAAACAAAGCCCATTGTAATCAAAAGAAAATAATGACAAATGCATAGATCAACAAAATCTTCTTCATTCCATCAATGCCAAAATGCGGGCTCACATACTCAACATTTCTGAAAAATAAAACTGTGCAGTCTAGAAAACAATGTTGCCCCCTCTTTTTTCATAGCAGAAAGAGAAAAAACAGAAGCCCCGCTCTTTTCTTTCATTAAATATATATAGCCTCTTTTTTTTAAAGAGACTTTTAGTTATCAATAAGTGATTCTTGAAAAGATTATTAATTAATCTTTTCTTTTATCTTTTATCCTACATTCCTTTCTAAGAAATATTTGTAGAAAATTTAAATTAAACGCATCTGATTATGTGTTGACAAGTGGACATATTTTTTATATCTCCAAGATAAATTATTATTTGGGTCTCCATTTCAAAAGAGTCCCCACTGTGAGCTTCTCATAATAATATTTTTCTCATAATTTTTATAGATCCATACTTAGAGATCAATAACTTTTGAACGCGATAATATTTTTCTAATCGCTCCACCGAGGATTTAGAAAACTAGGTTTTCTAAAACATATCACAAATTTAGCACGATCCAACAGTTTGAATTGATAGTTATGACCCCATCAAAGAGACTGATTTTTCTGTCTCATAAAATTTGTGGTTACAGGTTGCATTGAAAATTACAAACAGTATACATGCCAAAAATTACACACGGATCACCACTTTGAGCTGCCATTAAAATTGACATTAATCAGCTCCTGGAGAACCTCGAAAATATATCGAGTCTTAGACAAATCACCATTATCAGCTTGTTTGGTAAATCCACATGTTTTGATTAAGTAAAACAGGTATTTGAAAGGTACCCAAACCTTGTACAAGCTAGGAGAATAGAATAGCATAAAAAAGTGCCTGATCACTTCAAAAAGTCAAAATGAACCCACCAGAAGGGCAGAGCTTAAAACATCATTACATAATTACCTAAAACTTGGAACAAACAGCAACAGGAAAGCAAAAGATAACAAAGAGACAGAACCAAGGACAGCAACTGGAACTAAATACTATTCAGGATCTCCTCAGCGTGAACAACCATTTGTTTCATGTTGTTCGCTGAGGTCTTCATATCCTCTAGCTCACAACCTTAGATGTCGACCTTATTCTTTGTGTTGGCTCTGGTCCTCCTTTCATGACCCTTCTTGTTCACCTTCTCTTTATCACCTTCCTTCTCTGCATTGTTCTCGTACCTGTTGATAAAGATGTTCATGTTGTCCACCGAAGATTTAAGAATTTGGAAATTTTGATCAGCAAGTTGCTTGACATTGTGCTCCAGCTTGTCAATTCTGTTGCCAAAATCTTTCAGTTTGTTGTCCATTTCCTTTCTATCTCCCATCTCATTGACCTTTTTCTCTATGGCTAAGATTTTTCCAACCATACATTCAATAGCTTGTGCATTATGCAGAATGGCCACTAACTCTTTAACATGATTTGCCAAGGGCTTGTCACCAACTGTAATTCTTGCCATGGCCTGTGTATCTATTTTCAAACTATTAATATCCTTCACCAAAGTAGTGATGGTCTCACAAAAATCCTTAATGGTATCTTTGTCACCACTATCACTTTGACACCCTTTTTCCTCGTTATGCAGTCTAGTGGTTCTCATGGTCTCCACAGTTTCAAATTATCTTTAACCGGGTTACCCTCCCCTTCTTTGTCTTGACTATCAATCCTCTTATTATCATCATCCTCCTCCTCAAAATCAACCAGAACATAATTGAGATCAGAATTGCTACCCTTTTTAGTGTTCTTTTTCTGAGCCTTCTTTCTAGAGGCTTTTCCTTTCCTCTTTTTAACAGGTTTTTCCTCAAGGGAATCAGTTTCAGAGTCCAACATTTCAGATTCCACAATAATCCTCCTCTTCTTAGCCCTAATCCTCCCTTTTTTTCTAGTTTCTTCTGACTCTCCCTCGGTCTCAGAATCAAAGTTGAAACCACTATCCTTACTTTTCGTAGTCTCATCTTTGGCATTTTTGCCTTTAATAGGCTTTTCAATGCACTTCCCCTTTAGCATTTTATAAACCAAGACCATGAGCCCTTGGTGGAGGGCATGATCGCCTTTAGGGTCCTTCTGGATCTCCTTTATAGTATGATCCATTGAACAAGCCAGGTAATAGGGAAGGCTAACTCTTTCACCATGATGGAAATGGTTAAGAAGGATGAAGTGATGCCCATAAGCCATGGTAAACCTACCATCTAAGGTAATATATTCAATAGAAGCAAATAAGACAAACCTCCATGGCCTACAAATTCTCTTCGGGGAGTGGTAGGAGTTGTCAATTTTGATCATCTTTCTTCTCTCACCATCTGTAACAGGAAACTTGTCTGCACCCTTATCTAATATCCCTCTATCCTTGTAAAATTTCATACCCTCGGTAGTCATCCGCATGGCCTCAACGATAACCTCTTCGTCTACATTCATCATATGTGATCCAATCAGAACTTTTCCATTTTTTCAGTTCTTGATGAAGTAGCTGGTAATTGTGGGGTCCTTCCCATTTAGTCATTCCATGAAAACATTGAGCCCCCCCTGCTGAAGGATACTCCAGACTTCTTCGTTCTTTCTCCATTCAGAGTAGGATGCAGGTTCAAATCTCTTCTTGTTTCCTCCCATTTTTCTAGCACCTTCCTTGCAATGCCTTCTCTCATTTCGATAACTTTTCCTCTGGTTTTTGTGGTTATTCTGTAAGAGTGCCCATAATCTATGCCGAATAATGATGATATGACACCTGTTTAATAGCTCATTATCTTCAAGCAAGCCATGCATCGAAAAAGGCGGAAAGGTCATTAGAAATAATGATTAAAAGTACCACGATGCCTTGTATAGCTTCGGTCCCGATTGAGCAAGGATTTCATTTCACTTGCAATCTCCTTTTCACCATAACTAGTGTTGATGTCTCTCGATTGGCAAGCCAGGTTGGCTGCCCAATCAGCACAGGGTGAACTCACAATAATGGTTCCCACTTTTTTGCAACTTTTGACACTGAGATGAACAATTTTAAAATAATCTTCAACTTCCGACAACTATAACTTTTAAACTATTAAGAATTTGAAGATGATGTAATTTAGTGATTTGTAGAATTTTGTCTGTAGATTCTATATATATTTTTTCAAATTTGTTTGAAGGACTTTTTTTTAATTTTTCCATCTCCCTCGAAAAGTAGTTTTTTACAACAAACTACATTTTTTAAGAGTTGTGCCTCCCGAAACGCATAAATTTTTTTCTAAAAATGATAAAAACTCAATTCTTTCGAATTTTGGTTTGTAACATCAATATCCAAGGCTTGCAGTTGGTTTGATAGTGATATGTTCAATATTTTTCATTTTATTAAGTTTTGAAGTTGGACTAGTCATAATTCAGACATAGGTTTGCGTTTGAAAACATAACTTATTCTATATATATCGAAATTCAATTTTTTTTTTTTTGTTAGAAAGAAGACATCAATACCCAGGGCTTAGATATTTTTCAAAATTTTTTTGAATTAGTTTCCTATTTTTCCCAATACGTTGAACAGAGAAGTTCATGTTCGGTGAAAAACCTATATTTGGTAAAATTAAAAAAACAAGTTCATAATAAACTCAATATGTAATAAAATTATATTCATTGGGAAGCTTGCTTCGAGGACTATATTACTAAATTTTGGGTTGTCAAGATCATTCCATTTGAGCCTTCAACCAGAGGTTTCAAGGCCAAAAATCTGCAAAAAAATGTAGAAATCTTCAGAGAAGTGTTAAAAAAGGGGTTTGAACGAAGGGGGATTCGAGCGAATCCCCCATTTTTAGGGGGGTTCGAATGAAGGGGGGTTCAATCGAACCCCCGCGCTATAACTGAAAAACAACATAAACGGGCATTAAAGGTGCTTCACTCGAAAGATGGGGTTCAAGCAAAATGGGGTCTTCTCTCGAACCGCAAAGGGTATTCCGTTCAAACACCCCCACTTCTCTCGATCTCCTCGTAAACAAAATTTTCCACTTTCGTCAATTTCCTTTGTTGGCAAAAGTGGGAACTAGCTTTGTGAGTTCACCCCACAAGAGTTGGCCTCCCTATAAACATGTGTAAAAACACACATTTCAAACTCTTTGCTGATTTTCCTTGTTGCTTTAATAGCATTACTAATCGACCATGACGGCAGGAATTTCATATTTAAACAATTGATAATGTTTAAGGAGTCTCCTTCACACCAAACTTTAGTGCATTTGGCTTCTTTGGCAAGGATAATCCTATGATAAGCCGCCATGGCTTCGGCAACATGGTTGGTCTGTTTTCCTATAGGAATACATTTTATGATTTTACATATTCCCCATTCATCCCTTAGGACCACTCCACATCCTCCAACCCCCGGGTTTCCCTTAGAGGCCCCATCAAAATTGATTTTCATCCATCCCCTAGGTGGGCTGGTCCATATCACTCCCTCTCTAGGTTTACTCTGGATACTCTCTTGAGCTTTTAATCTCCATTTTTTATAGACAAATTGATCCTCCTTAGTGTTAGGATTATCAATACCACCTATAATATTCATATTTTCCACTATGCTTCTTCTTATTTTTTCAAACACAATGTTAGCCTTAGTATACTTTTCTCTGAAAATCCTATCATTTCTCTCTTTCTATATACCCCAGCACATGTGTGGTAAAGCAATTCTCCATAGCAAGGTAGTAGTTATATTTTTTGAAGGATGATGCCATGACTTGAAAATCTCCTGAATCGAGTTGGGGAAGCTCCAACTGATATTGAATTGATCCAGACAACTTCCCCAAACATTAGGTGAGAAGGGGCAATGAAAGAGAATATGATTTATTGTCTCCTCATTCATCTTATAGAGTGTACAGAAACTTGGTATGCTGATACCTCTTTTTCTTATATTCTATGTTGTAAGAATTTTGTCTTGGAGGGCTATCCAAAAGAAAATGTTGATCTTGGGGGTAAGGCCTTTCACCCATTCTTTAGCTCAACAAGGACTTTCCATGTTATTGTACTGTTGATGATAAAGAGATGCCACAGTAAAAGTACCACTAGCAGTGAGTTTCCAAATTAACTGGTCTTCTTCTTCAATCCTCACCATTGAGTTCATGACTTTGTTCAAACTACCCAAAGACTGATCCACTTGAGATAAGTCTTTCCACTGTCCATCTTTCCAATAATCCTCCACCTTGGTTCCAAATCTTTCCTTGCATTGGTTTTGATATCTGTTCCACTCAAGGTTTTCATTTAATGGTATCTCCATAAGACAAGGATCCTCCCAGAACTGAATAAGATTCCCTTTCCCCAACTTCCATTTTGTACCTTTGATAATTAAGTCTCTAGTCCTAGAGATATTTTTCCAAATATTGGATCCAATTGGGATAATCTCCGCTTTGAGGAAACTTTGAAGATTTGGACATTGGTTTTTATATTTGTTGTCCCATATTTTTTTCCACTCTCCTTGATTTCTATATCCTCTCCAAATCTGCTTAGCCATAAGGTATTCATTTATGTCTCTTATTCTTCTAAGGCCCAGACCGCCTTTATTCATAGGCTTATAGACCTTCTCCCAAGCAATTAAGTTCATTCTCTTCTTGTCCTCAACCCCTGTCCATAAAAAGGATCTCTATATTTTTTCAATGGCCTCAGCATACTTAGTAGGAATCTTGAACAGACTAATGGCATAGAGAGGGATACTTTGAAGAGTGGTTTTTAGCATTTGAACCTTACCTGCTTGACTAAGTAGAGCTCCCTTCCATCCAGACAACTTTTTATGGAATTTATCCACCAAGGCTCCCCAAAAGGTATCTGAAGGATCTTGACCTAAAGGGAGCCCCAAATAGGAGGCATGCAAGCTACCAATTTGGCCACCCAGAATGTTGCTAATTTTAATCCTCCTTCTCTCCGAGGTATTGATAAAATAAACAAATCTTTTAGACCAGTTTATAAGCTGACCAGTAGCCTCTCCATACATATCCAAAGCTTTTTTTAGTCTTCTAGCATCCTTCACAGTGGCTTTTTCCATTATTATAGAATCATCAACATGATATACTACAACTCATGCCAATATTATTGGATTATTAAACTTGTTGAATTTTAGACTCACACACTTTGAACTTGCATCTCTTTAATCTGATGAATCTTTGAACTTTGAATTTGAACCTCTAAAATTGAACCTGCAAACCTTGAACCTGCGAACCTTGAACCTTGAACCTTGAACATGTGGGGATCAATTAGAAGGTTCAAAATTATAGACTTTGCAATATGCTTCATTTATCACATTGTCTTCATATTTAGATGTGCGTTGAACCTTTGAACCTTGACCTTGAACCTATGGGGTTTAATCAGAAGGTTTAAAAACATAGACTGTGCCCATAGTATGCTTCATTGATCACTTTGCCTTTCCATTCTCCCGCATGTTGAACCTTTGAACCTTGAAATTTGAACTTTGAAAAGGTTCAAAAGTTAAAGTTCAATGACAAAAATTATAAAGACCTTAAGCTCATAAAACTAAAGCTACTATACAACTCACTCTGGTTGAACTCGAACTTTGAACTTTGCAAAGGTTCAACCGACAGGTTTAGTTCCAACAAAACTTCAATAAGACAAAAAACAAGACTTACACAAGCCCTGACTAAATGAACACTCCTTATTTTGAGGACGAGAGAGACATAGTGCAAGAGAAAATATGGAGGGTAACGCAACTCATTCAAACAACCATTCTCATTCCTAACATTAAAAGATAATAATAGTTTCCCACTATTCTATTTATATTTTTTACTTTTCTATGTGCTATTTGAAAATGATTTAATTATGCAGCAAAAAGAGACACTTAAACCACATAACAATTTAAATAACCTTTTTAAATTTTTTATTATAAGTAAGGGGCCATTGCCAATATTTTGTATTAAATATATTAAAATATTAAAAATATGTTTTAAAAAGTCTGAAAAAGTGAAAATGAAGCTAGAGACCAAATCAAACAAGTCCATCTAGGCTTCATAGTCAAATACCCACCCAGAGTAGGAGAAGCTAAAACCAATTGAGTAGTTTAAGAATTACATTTTTGAGTTTAAGGAAAATAATAGAGAACCCTAATCACCAACCTAAAATGCTAATGAAGATAAACTAGAAGACAAAACACCTAAATTAGGGAGCTCAGAATGAAGAGAAGAAAGACAGAAACCCATAGTTTGAAGTAGAGGAAGGAGTTTCCATTGCTTTTCCTAGAGGGACCCTTCTACTATTAGAGGAAACATTATGAGAAAACCAGAGGAGATGAGCACGAGGGAAGAAAACCGATTCATCTAGAGGCTCAAGCCTTAATTACATCACAATTTCTTCAAGCTCTGTCACCTAGGTATTTATTCTTTCTTCATAAATACACAAAGGAATACCATCATCTTCCATGTATTATATTATCCATCCTGTATCTTCAATCTTGATAAATTAGAAGATATTCCATAGAAAATTTGTATTTTCCTTGATCCCAAATTTTCTAGCCCAGAATGGCTTCTCATCCTCGATGCAGAGAATGGGAAAACAGGAGGGCATTTCCCAATCCTTATTATGACCACAAAGTCAATTAGGAGTGGAATTGTCAGATTCTCATCAATATTTCTCATGAGTCTGCTCAAGTGCCCCAACAATCCCTCCTTGAAGACTTTCCTGTAGAGGGCCACTATCTTATCCTTAGATAGTCTCATGTGAAGGAGAGTCACCACAAAGACCATCCCAAATCCACTATGTATTTGCAGTCGGTCCTAAAAAACTATAATTGAAGAAACCTTTTGATAGCCCTAACTATCATAGGATGAGACAAATTCATCACTTCCTGTAGATGTCTATCTTTAATTTCTCCCGAAAATGCCATTTACCTCTTAAAGGCAGCCAAACAAATAGGGGAATTCATCCCACCCTCTGCTTGATAAGGACCCAAATCAAGCAACCTACAAACTATATTCAAAACTTCTAAGCAGAGAGTTTTTTAGTGGCGAATCTTTGCCAATTGGCAAATTCCACAGATTTTTTTGGAGGAAATGGCGAATAGTCTGGGGCAACATAGTGGTCAAATCGCTCAGAATTTCAAGGTTAATGGTACACTATATTCTGGCTTCGCCATTGACCACACACTGTTCGATGTGCATGCCCATAATATTCACCTGGAATCACTCAGACGTGGGTATTAGATCACCTTCGTTATTCGCCAGAAATAGTAAAATGACCATGTACCCAAGACCTAATTCACCAACGGTAAATTAAATGTTCATTGCATGCATCGGCCAAATTCGCCAATATCAATTAAAACATTATAAGCATTCAAGGACCCATTTTGCCTCGCTTAAATAAGATTCATTTTGAAATGCTTGCGCAATTTTCCAAAAATGCAATCATGGATTGATATAAATACACTCTTTCTTACAATTTGTTCATATCTCATTACTAAATTTGGGAGCTCTCAATTCACATTCCACAATTTGAGTTGGAACGTCGAAGTTCATTATAGGGAAAAGGACCAGAGTTACAATCCTGCAACACAGGCCCAGGCATTCCTGATTCAGAGAATTAAGAAGGCGTAAAGGTGAGCAATCATTTCTTCATACTTGATAGTATTAGTTTTAACTTTTAATTTGTAGTGAGATGTCAAGACTCAAGATGTCACAGTCAGACATGGGTGAGACTCCTTAGGGTGGTGAAGGGATTGAGATGTTAGACAAGGGTGAGACTGAGACTCCTCAGGGTGGTCAAGGGATTGGGATGTCAAACAAGGGTAAGACTCCTTAGGTTGGTGAAATTGAAGGGATTGGGAGGCCATCAAAATGCCCAAAACTTAAACTTAAAGATACTACCATAAAACCTTTCTTTGGAATTGGTAAATTTTTTGGTCCATTAACTTCTACAGTTGAAGAAGCCATTCACAGTAGCTCACCACCACCACAAGGTGGGATTGTCATTGAGTTAAATACATCATATGAGGATGACAATACCGACATGGTAGAAGATGTTCTAAGGGATACACACAATGAGATAATTCACTCAGATACAAATCTAGTTCTAAAGATAATGTTAGTAGGAAGAAAAGAAAAAGGAAATTAAACTAGGGTGAGAGTGGGAGATGACAAGGAATTTTAAGATTGATTGGGTAGAAAAGTACCCATTCATTGAACCAGTCCCAAACAATGATGAACAACCAACAGAATGCAGGTGTAAGATTTGTAGCTAGAAAACTAAAAGAGAGAAGAAGATGCAGCTAAAGCTTGACACCATAGAAAAGCATATTGGTAAGGTTTATGAAAAAATGATCATAGATAGAAAGGAAACACCAGTTGTAAGATGGAAATTAAAGGAAGAATGTCTTCATGTTAAGTATGCCGCAGAATATGAAGAGCATAACCACAAAATGACACTGATTGGTAATAGTGGATTTGGAAATATAATCAAGGTTGGGCTTGAACATGCAGCGAAAGATGCAAACCTAGCAAAGAATGTTTAGATGAGTGTTATTTTTCATATTCTGTCGAGAGGGTGTCCTATGAAAAATATCCTAGAATATAGTAATCTATTATCTTTTTTGAATGTTCCTCACTATCATATGTCACATTGGTCAATAAACCCTATATGGGAAATGGCAAACTGTCTCGCTGAGGTGGAAAAGAAAAATTTACAAGAGAGTGTAAAAGAGTCAAATTTCATTTCATTATCCATAGACAAAGTTACTATGGTAGATAACACTGCTTGGGTTTGTATGCATGTGTATACCATAAAAGAACACATCCACCGAGCTCATCTACTCTGTGTTTGTAAAATGAGGGGCAATTCAATAGCAGAAAATTTATATTTGGAAGTTAAGAAATCTTTGAATGAAATTGCTAGTATGGATTACTTGATGATTGCCAAGAGGTTTATGTGTGTTGGAGCTGATGGAGCTTTAGTAATGCAAGGTCAAAGGACCGGTCTTTGCGTAAGATTACAAACTAGTATTGTACCATACATGGTTGGAATTCACTACATGGCCCATCGAATTCATTTAGCATATAGAATTGTAAGCAATTTCCCTATAGTGTAAAAAGTTGAAGATCTGGTCCACGAGCTCCACTCATACTTCTGTCGAAGTCATAAATGTTTTACAGAATTTTAGATTTTTGTTGTGGGAGTAACAACAGGAAACAAGCTTCTAAGGGATGTTGAGACCAGATGGATCTCCTTGCATGGACCAGTGGAACGAGTTCTAACAAAATATCAATCCTTGATCGGACTAATGTATGAGCAACGCCTCATAGTAGAGAAAGCTCCTGATCTCTTACATAAGTTAAGTGATATACAGACTCTGTTAACTTTATCTAGTCTTCTTCCCATGTTGGATTCAATGAACAAACTTGTTAAGAAATCCCAAGACAGAACTATGTATATCAATGAGTATAGCACTCTACGTAAAATGACATGCTTGAGCCTGGATGGTCTATATTCAGATCTAACAGGGCGAAGCCCAAATGTTTTTAGGTGGTAGATAATTACAGATTTGAATCATGCTAGAATTTTTTTACATTTCAATACAAAAAATGAGTTGTGTCTTTGTAAAAGGATTTCAGATACCAAAGCACCAATCTAAGATGAGCAAGCAAGGCAGAGCACTACCAGTTAAAAAGGAAGATTTTGACAGGATTGTTAAATCTGTTAGTGATAATTTGAGGTCTATTGCATATGAACTTTCAACTAAGATTCATGAAAGATTCCCTCGAGAAGAAAAACTTGAAGCCATGGGTTGTGTGTATCCTCAATTTTGGCATTAAATTAAAGATAATCCAAATGATACAAATGTGTTTCATAAAAACTAGAGGAATTGATATTGACATTTTCAAAAGATGCATATTGCAATGGACAACCAATAGCAGGAATTTTAAATTCAGGTCATCTTAAAAAACAATTTAAACGCTTTGCATTGACTATAGTTGATTGACTTGGAGAATCCATTTGAACCTGGATCAATTACAAGGCTTTGGAAAAGGATAGATCAAAATGAAGTATTGTGTATTGCAATACCAGAATATTTGAAACTTGTTGATTTATGTCAAACAATGATATTGGGGTCGGTGGAAGATGAGAGAGTTTTAAGTGCATTAGGGCTTTTGAAATCAAAGATCAAAAACAAATTAGACAAAAATTTGGAAACTTGCTTGAGGTTGTTTGTAACTTAGTATAATGTTAGAGATTCTCCATATGATAGGGCACTGGCAATCTGGAATTCCATGCGTGAAAGATGAGGGTTGTGCAATACTTTAAAAGCTGGTGGTGCTACTACTAGTGATAGTGCTGAGACAAATGATGGATCACAGACTCAGAGTCAACATGAAGACGAAGAAATTTTTGAATACCCGACTCAGAATGAAGATGAACCTATTAGTACTAGTCAGTTTCCGGATCTTGAGTCCATTTGGGATAAAGAAGCCTCAGACTGAGTCACTGAAGTGAATTAGCTTCAGTTTATAGGTATTTATAATTATACTACAGCTCTTGACTCATCTTACAATTTCATTTTGCAATACTATAGTTGTCATTGATGATTTTTGATATTTTATTCCTTGAATTTGTCAATCAGAATGGATACTTATTTCATATTTTTAATTGTGAATTTAAATTATTAGTAAACAATTAGAATTTATTTTCTGAATTATTAGTAAATTGGTTCCACATTATATTGAACATGAAATGCAACAATTTGTGTCACGAGATCCATAAAATTATTCATATTGCATGACTGTTAGAACCTTTCTATTATTCTAAATTAAATGCTTAACATGATGTTCATGGTGATTAAGGTTTTGTATTTTCTTTTTTGTCTTAGTTGGCTAGTAAACTGAAGTTGTCATGCATTGAAAATATGAGTTGTCCTCTCTTTATTTGTCCATGTCAACGTCAAGTGTGGTCAAACGGTTGGTCAGACAATGAGACATGTTTAATGTTTCATCTCTAACTCACAGATAAATTTCATGTTTAACAATTTAAGTGGCAAGTTAGCGAGTGTTGGTTTGGGTTTAAATCACGAGGTCTCTAGTTTTTTGGGTGTTAGCATTTTATATTAGCAAGTTGGAGATTGTTAATGAAATTGATTTGGTCGCAAGGTATTGAACTGATTTGATGCCATGCATTATAGCCACGAGAGTTAGTTAGTAAGTCATTAATGGTCTGTGTGCCACGCTCGCTTCTATTTATGAAGGTAATTAACATTAAACATCAATTTTTGTTGGTACTCGCTGGGTCGCTGTGGTCAAGAGATAAATAGTTTTGATATTTTATGGTTATTGCTAGCTCGCAGGTCCTTTATCATCAATTCAGTTTAAGTCGAGAGCTTGCAAGTACTAGGAGATTTTAGTTGTCGCTACCTCGCAAGATGTTTTGCACTTGACCATTTTATGTTGCGAGGTTGTGACTAGGTGTGATTTTATATTATCGCAAGGTTGCGAGGTGTTCGCGGTTAAGTCATTTTAATTTATGATCTTGTGATGTGGTTGGTATCGCAGCTTAGTTGGTTTCATCGCTTGCTTGCAGGTTTTGAAGTTGTTTAGCATTTTATGTTGCGATTTCGCGACAAGAAATTTTTGGTTTGATTTTGTGGTCATCGCATGCTCCCGGGTTTGTAAGTCTTAGTCAAAAAGTGTTGCGAGCATGCGATGGCAGTTAAGTGTTTTGTTGTCGCGGGGTCACAAGGGTTTAAGTCAATTTAAGTTTCGAGTTGTGAGCTTGCAATGAAATAAGTTGTTTTGTTAGATTTGTAGTGGTTTCTAGCTCACAGGTAAAGAAATAATATTACAAATGTTGTTGCGAGGTTGTGACTGAAGGGCTTGATGAAAATCAACAGTTGTCGCTCACTCGCGAGACTTTTTGAGGATTTGTAAAAGGGGTTGCGAGCTTGAGATTAAGAGGATTTGTTATCATTTTCGCTAACTCACCGGTTACTTTCCAAATTGTTATAACCGATTGCGAGTGTGCGATGAAAGATGGGGATTGACACATGGACTTGTTTTTCGGGTTCTGTAAAATTTTTGGATGGCAATCGTCAATCAAATAGAAGGGTATGAATTCAAATTTCACTCAAGAACTTAATCTTTGAATTAATGCCACAACAACTAGTTCATGCAAGTGTGGAAATTAATGAGACTTGAGAGAAGTGACAACGCCCAAATACCATAAATTGCATGATCGAGCTAAGATTTTGTATAATTATATTAATGCATTCTATCTTTGAGGTAATCCAGTGATTTGAGCTCTGCAACAACATTGGAGAATTCAGAGTGTTGAGTGTGGGAAAATTTTATAAAATTGGTTAAGTTTTTCTCCTGCAGCTAAAATGAGCAAGGCGACGAGTGGAACTAGAGGTTCCAAGCCCAAGGCCACTGAGGAAAAGAAGGATAGGAAATACAAAGAAAAATTTGTAGATTTGCTTCCAGGGACTTCCGTTGCTTTCAATACAAATGATTTGGCATGGAAAGATTTATGGATCCAATGTAGAAACTTGACCACGCTTCATATGACTAGTTCTACTCTGTTTCATTATTTCTGGAATAATAGGGTTAAGGGTGTCCCCATGTCAAACCCTTGGGATTTAAATATGGAAAATTTAATTGTGCCAGATGTGTATGTTGATGTGGATTTGATCAAATATTTGGCCAAACAATATTGCCCAGTATCTAGGGTAATCAGAAGAAATAACCAGTCTTCCCTAGTTTCAATTAACAGAGCTAGCTTTGTTGAAGCTTTCCAGATTACTGGTGTTGCATGTACAAATATAGATTTGGAGAAGATTGCAAAGGATTATGACAAATACAAAGGTGTTATCAAGAAGCATGCAATGCCCAAATACATGCCTAGGGTGAATAGGAAACCGGTTATAATTCTAGATAGTAACGAACCACCACTTGACATCACACCTTTCCACCATTATATGCATTGTACAATCTATGGATTATGCAGAGTGTTGGGTTTTGATGGAGATTCAATAGTGTCAGCTGAATTACTGATGATGGCTATGGACATTCAACACCCATGTGTTAACAAAGATTATGATTATGTGGATTATGTGGTTGAACACATTCATAATGCTCTAGTTGAAATTCGGAGTGGTGCACCCAACCCTACATTCAAGCATTATTCATTGCTCATGCCTTTAATTTTGTTCTATAATGTTGAGTTCATGGATAAATAATTGGATCTTTTCAAATAAGAATTGGGTGTCTTAATGCAAATACAAAGATGGACCCAAGTTTGGGACAGTAGTTCTCCCCATTCTTCTTTCCTTTTCTTTGAAAATTGGATTGTTTTTCCAATTATGGAAATGCTAGGAATAAATAGGGAACAATTGTGAATTAATGTTAGGAGAGTTTTGAGACCTTACCAGCATGTTTGAAACTAGTCTATTTCACATAACTGGGGAGAGTTTTGAGACCTTACCAGTATGTTTGAAACCTAAATTTGTTCCAATTAGGATTGCTTTTATGGATTTTATTTAGCAATTGACCCTAGTTGAAAAAGAATACCTTAACAAACATAGGAAGGGTTATCTTCTTCCTAGGCTTTGGGTTGTGTGTGATTTTACCATTGATAGGAGTTCCTTTGATGAAGTAAACAATTTCTTTAAATAGTATAGGTTGGTTAATGTTGTGTCTAGATTCTGTGATCCTGAACAGTTTATTAAATGTGCATTGCCAAAAATGACACCTTGGGCCACAATAAAGGACCATGAACCATTGCATGATGAAGATGTGGTTAGAAATTTGCTGAGAAAAGAGGAAGTACAAGAAAGGAGAAGAAAATGGAAAAATTTGATGAGAGTTGAAGCAAAATTGAAGGATGTTGACCCTAGTTTCTCAAGTTTTTGCCCTGATAACCCGTACCTGAAGAGGATTAACAGAATGTTGAGTTTATATGAAACTCTAATGGAACAAATGCCTTAAATTCCAAAAGTTGTTGCTCAGTAGCAAGACCCCAAAGATGGACATTCTTCACATGATAAGAGGCCAATTAATGTGTCTGTTGATGATGTAGAGAGTGGGGATGAAGTTCAATCTACTCGAGTGGCACCTACAAAGAAACAAAAAACTAAAGAGGTCGGTACAATTGTGAGGAGAGACCCTGCTAGAGCAATTGTTACAGAACAGGGACACTACTTTCATCAAATAAGGACACATCTCAGAGAAGCAGGGAATAATGAAGAACAGGGAGAAACAAATGAAGCCCTTACTCAAGGCTTTGATGAGCATGTGATGTTGTCAAATGAGCTCATGAAAGACGATGACTTTATTAAGTTAAATGAATTTAAAAGTTTTTTGACAAGGTTGAAACAAAATCAATTAAGACAAAATTTGATCATCGAGAAAGAAATGTAGAAAAAAAGAGGAGATCATCAAGGCACTGTAGGAATATGATCTTGATAGGGAAAAAATATCTGTGGAACAGGCAAGACAATTGATTAAGAATATTGGTATGATTATGATGCCTAATTAGGATGTCTAGTCTATTTTTATTATTGATCAAATTAGGAAGCAAGAGGACCCAATGTTTAAAACTAAATTTGAAATTGGAGATGTAATAAGAGGATCAGGATTTAATCCTAAGTCAAAGAAACTTGCTGCTTGGTCTTTGGCCCCTTCCACTCAAAAGCCCCACCTTCTAAATATCCAAGTAGAAAAGAAAGCTGACAGAATGATCTGGAATTTGCAGAACGCAACGGACATGGAGATTGCCTCAATTTTTACTCAAGTTTCTTTCTTGAATTTATCAAAAATAGAGGATTTGTCAAGAAGATAAACATAAACATATAGCTAATTGATTGTATTATCTAAAAAATATGAAGAGACACTGATGAAGAAGGGCACTCTGGAGGAAGAGTTAGTGGAGTTGAAAGAAAAAAATTGCAAATGAGCCCCCTCTAATACAGATTACAGAACAAGTACAAGAAATACCAGCTGATGTGACAACAAAAATGGAGGAATACACAGAGAAAATTAAAAATCTTGAAAAGGAACAAAATTTCAAGTCTACCTTTGTTGTGTTGGGAGTTCTGAAACACGAGATTAATGTATTGAAAGGAAAATTGATGGTAGTGCATGATTTGCGCATTTCTTTGAAAGAGGCAAATAAAACATCCCCTGAGGCTGTCGCTTTTCTTGGACCTTTGTTCAATGTCTGGTCAGGAAGAAGCAAATGAATGGATAAGCTAGATACTGCAATGATGTATAATGACAAGTTCCCTCCCAAGATCAGTGACACTAAATACATGGTGGAGGTAATGAATGCAGCTTATGCATTTTTCATAGGGAAGGATGTGCTTATAAATGAAAAATTGTAGACATTTGGGGAAGGTTATAGTAAATTGGTGTCTTCAATTTATGGTAGTAATGGAGATTTGACATCAGTTTTTGATTGGACCAGCAAATTTGATTCGATTCTGGAGGAAGAAGAAATAATCAAGCATATAGATGAACAAGTTGGTGTTGATTTCCTTAATGGTATGCTTGATTCATTGTTCAAGGTTGAGGTTGACCGTGCAAAGTGATAGTTCTGATACTTAATATAAGTACATATCCAATAGCCAACAAGATGAGAGGGGGGGGTGAATCATACAAACTTAATCATCCATAAAAACATCAGATTCAACCTCAGTAACATATATATTAGTAATATAACCAAAACAGTTAAACATGCAAACTCAAAAGCATATGAACAATATAAACCTTATAACACTAGATTTAACGTGGAAACCCAAATAGGGAAAAACCATTGTGGGATTTTGGACCCACTAAGAAATATACTCTTCTAGAGTATGCTCAGTTAAAAGCAAATCCTGTTAAAGATTACAAACACATTGCTAGATGTGACCCAGTTAAGGGATTTCCCTTAGATCTGTTAGGATCTTCACTTTGTTAGAAGTGACCTTGTTAAAGGATTTCAAACACTCAATCAGAATGTCATCTTGCTAGAGGGTTTACATATAAGACTGTTAAGTCCACTCGGTTAAGAGATTTTCTATCACTTTCACAAAATAACAGTAATAAAAATCTATCCGCAACTTCACATCTAAAATGCTAAAGCAGATTCCTATTTGTTTAATACAATCTAGACATAGAACTAATCTTGTCTATCTGCTAGGCTTCTATACTTTGTTATTCTAACAGGTCTTCAAGCTTCTGTGCTCGATAATCACTATGTAGCATCCCTGTGCATACACTTGCCCGCATACATTGTTTATCAATAGTTTCCTATTTATAAAAAATTAGGTAACTGCTTAATCTCCTTGATCACATTTCCCATGATCAATGATAGCCATCAAATCTTCAATCTTGTCCAAGCTTAATGCATCTTTCGATCTAAAAATGTTTTACTCTGCCTTGGAATTTGTATAATAGTCTTGGAACTTGTGCCAGGGTATTGCGGTTCAATCTAAGCTGTAGATCTTCATGCCGACTTTCCATTTCCTTAGATTCATTAACAAACTTCTTCCACGGCTCGCCAATCATTTAATCTGCTCCAGCTCATCAAGTTCCTTCATTAAATACTGTATGTAAACATTTAATGCATTCTGTTATAGCTCAGTTACAACTCGATAACAACTTGGTGAATACTAAACTCCACTCGGTAGACATTCCGCCTTCATTAACTGATAGCGATAACCTTAGGGTTTACCGACTAGGTTCTTTGCTTGATAACATAGTATAGTATTAACCTTTACAAATTACAACATATGTATGATGTTAAAACAATCTAAAACATCATGATCTCATCATTGTCTGACTTGGTAGTAGTTTCCCATTGAATACCTTATTATCATATTCTTTCCTGTGTCTTTTACCAACATCTTTATAATCTTCATATCATACATCTCAAGATATGGCAACATCATACTGAATTAGAAAATCAATTTCTTGACATCAATGACAAAATAATAATATCAAGACAGTAAAACATCTTTAATTAGTTATATCCATAATCATCAACAACCTTCTCAATATCCTTAAGAAATGCCAGCAATCTTTCATTGTCTGTTATAATGCAATATTGCCAACAATCTCCCCCTTTGGCATTGATGGCAAAACCAATTGATTTGACCTTAATAGATTCGGATTGCTATGATTTTGAAATGCTAAAATGCTCTCCCCCATACATTAGACTTCTCCTCATTTCTTCAGTCTTCTTCCCAATCTGTAGTCTACTTAGTTTTCTCTTAGTCTTCTCCCCTGATAGATCTTCTCTTAGTCTTCTCTTCTTTATAGTAGTCTTCTCCCCCTTTGTAGGTCTTTGCCCCCTTTGACAACAATGCCAAAAAGAACTTAAAACATAGTTTCTTTCTATAAGAAGTGATTTCCTGTTGTTGTGTATCAACTGAGTCTCGGTCAGACCATTTGTCTTCAATTCTTGTTCCCTATAATATTTCCTGTATTAATTCCAGTACACTTTTAGAAAACATCCTAAAGTGTATAACTCAGCATCAACTCCCAAAAGATATTCATTAGAGTCATCAGATTGATGCTTTCACCAAACTTGGTCAGTGAGTAGAAGATAGGGGTAGGACCCCTAACTTGCTTCTGAGATATTCAAAAGTGTCCTTGGGTAGTGGCTTGGTGAAGATATCTGCTATTTTCTCCTTTGTGCTAACATATTCCAACACCACTTTCTTCTCTAAGATAATGATATTTGATAGATATGTGCTTTGTCTTAGAGTGCATAACAAGATTCTTTGAAATATTAATGGCACTAGTATTGTCACAGAATATAGTTACTGGCTCAGTAGCTTTCTCATTTATACCTTCCAATAGTTGTTTGATCCATGCAATGTTGGTACAATTCAATGTTGCAGCAACGTATTCAGCTTCTGCTATTGACTGTGAAACACATCCTTGTTTCTTGCTAAGCCAACTCACTAGTCTTTCTCCTAAAAAGAAAGCTCCTCCACTTGTGCTTTTTCTATCATCAATGTTGCTTGCCCAATCAACACCAGTATAAACTTTTAAATCAAAATCATTTCCTTTCTGATATACTAAGCCATAATCCTCTGTGCCTTTCAAGTATCTAAAAATTCTTTTGATTGTTGTCATGTGTGTTTCCTTAGGATCTGCAGAGAATCTTGCAACTATACTTACTGCATGTGCTATGTCTGGTCTGCTGTGAACAACATATTGTAGTTTTCCAATCATGGATTAGTAGAGTGTCTCATCAACAGATGTAGATTCATCATTCTTAGATAATTTACAGTTGGTAGTCATAGGAGTACTTACTGGTTTTGAATCATCCATTCCAAATTTCTTCAAGATTTCCTTTATGTACTTGGATTGAGTAATGAAAATCTCATTTTTCATTTGCAGTATCTGTAAACCTATAAAATACTTTATCTCACCGATTAATGACATCTCAAATTCTTTGCTCATTTCATTTCCAAAGTTCTTGCATAAAGAGTCATTTCCACAAAATATAATATCATCAACAAATATGGTTGAGATCAGTATTCCATTTTCATCTTTCTTCATGTACATGTTGTTGTTCTCACTTGTCCTTATAAAACCAATCTTAATCAAATAAGAGTGCAATCTTTCATACCATGCTCTTGGTGCTTGTTTCAAACCATATAAAGCTTTGTTCAATTTACATACCTGATCTTTATTATTTTCTTCAACAAATCCTTCAAGTTGTTCAATGAAAACTTCTTCTTCTAATATTCCATTTAGAAATGTAGATTTGACATCCATTTGATATACCTTGAAGTTCTTGAAAGCAGCATAGGCCAACAATGTTCTTACTCCTTCAAGTCTAGCAACAAGTGCAAAAGTTTCACCATAATCAATTCCTTCTTCTTGAGCATAACATTTGCAAACTAATCTTGCTTTGTTTCGAATGACTTCTCCTTTTTCATTTAGCTTCTTTCTGAAAATCCACTTTGTACCGATTACATTTTTGTCCTTTGGTCTTGGGATTAGTGTCCATGTGTCATTCTTCTTGATTTGATCAATCTCTTCTGTCATAGCATTTACCCAATCTTCACTATTAAATGCCTCTTTCACTATTCTCAGTTCAAATTCAGATATCAAGCATGTGTTCTGTCTCAGTTTGTTCCTTGTCATCACTGGAACATCCTTATCTCCTATAATTTGACTTGGTGCATGATGTCTTCTAACATACTTGGCTAATACAGGCTCAGTAGGCTCTGTATGATCTTCTTCATCACTTGGTAACTGGATATTCTCTTCATTTTCTTCAACAATCTTCTCGGTAGGACTTCTCGGTTGAACATAGACAAATTCATCATAGTCTTCTGGTTCCTTGGAATTTCCTTCATCATTTCTTTCTGCAAATTCATCAATTTTCACATTTGCACTTTCTACTATTTTGTTAGATGATTTGATCAGACATTTAAATGCTTTGCTTCTGGAAGAATAACCTAGAAATGTTCCTTCTTCACTTTTCTGATCAAACTTGCCATTTCTATCATCTTTATGAACATAGCATCTACTTCCAAAGATTTTAAAATAACTAACATTAGGTTTCTTATCATACCAGATTTCATATGGTGTCTTCAAAGTACCTTTCTTCAATTGAACTCGGTTCAAGTTGTAAACAGCTGTGCTTATTGCTTCTCTCCAAAATAATTGTGGCATCTTCTTTTCAATCATCAGTGTTCTAGCACAATCCACAATAGATCTGTTTCTTCTTTCAGCTATCCCATTCTATTGTGGAGTTCTCGGTGCAGAGACTTGTCTTTTAATACCATGATCATTGCAGAATAAGTTGAATTCATCAGATGTAAACTCTCCTCCTCTATCTGATCTAAGACATTTCAGTTGTCTTCCTATTTCATTTTCAACTCTTGCCTTGTACAATTTAAACATTTGAAAAGCTTCTAATTTTTCCTTTAAAAACATTACTGACATCATCCTTAAATAGTCATCCACAAATAATATGAAATACTTATCACCATAATAACTTTGAACTTTCATAGGACCACAAAGATTAGTGTGCACTAGATCTAAAATTCCCTTAGAAGTGTAAGACTTACTTGTAAAGCTTGATCTTGTCATCTTACCCATCTGGCATCCTTGGCACATAGCATTCTCAGGTTTTTCAAGACTCGGTAGACCTCTTACTCTGTGCTTCTTACTTATTTTGATTAGATTATTAAAATTTACATGACAAAACCTTTTATGCCATAACCTGGCATCATCAATCTTTACACACAAACACTTATTCTGAGTTGAGTCAAGGTGAAATGTATTACCTTTTGTTTGTGTCCTGGTAGCAGCTAACTTTCCATTCTTGTCATGAACTTTGACAATTCCTTTCTGAAATTCTATTCGGTAACCTGTGTTGTTTAGTTGTGCTACACTCAACAAATTGTATTTCAAACCTTCAACCCAATAAACATCATTGCATCTTGCATTATCAAGAAGTGTTATAGATCCTTTACCTCTTACTGGACATGGTGCATCATTACCAAATCTAACATAGCCTCCATCATAATCTTCTAACATAACAAACTTGTGTTTATCTCCTGTCATATGATGTGAGCATCCACTATCTATAATCCAAGAATCATTAGTGTTTATGTGAGATATTAGGGCTTTTTCTTCATACCTTTCTTCATCTGAGCCATCCTTGATAGCCACATAAACTACTTCCTCTATATCAGTCTCATCTGATTTATCATCGTTAGATTCATCATCGGCTATTAAGCATGTCTTTCTATCTCTTCTTCTAAAGTCTCGGTGTCCTCTGTAATGGTTATCATTCTGTCTGTCATCTCGCTAATCTCTCTTTTCAGTAAAATATTTGTTAGGATAGTTAGAAGCCATATGTCCTATCTTATCACAATTGAAACATTTCAAAGGTAGTTTTCCTTTATACTTACCTTTGCCTCTCGGTAACCTTTTGGCTAATAGTGCTTCAAACTCTTCTTGCTTTCTGATTTCTTCATATAGTTTGTGTACTTCTTCCATGTTCTTCCAAAATCTTTCACTTGCTCCACTGTGATCTCCTTCAAAGTACTTATACTTTCTTTCACTGTAATCATTAGATTCATCAAGATGAAAAGAACTAAATGCAGATTCAACTTTATTTACTGAAGATCCACTGTTATCAAAATTACTTAACTCAAATGCATGTAGCTTACCAATAGTAGCATCCAAAGAAACTGGCATATTAGGTACAGACCTCAATTCATCGATTGCAGAGACTCAAATTGCATAAGCTGGTAGAAGGGATCTTAACAACTTACTTGTTATATCCTTTTCTTCAATAGTTCCACCTGCTCCTTTGATTTGATTGACAATCTCCTTTAGTCTTGTACTATACTGAGTTATGTTCTCACCTTCATTCATCCTCATAAATTCAAGTTGTCCTCTCAGACTGTCTACTTTTTCTCTTTGAACATGTTCATCTCCTCCATATACTGATATGAGCTTATCCCACATTGCCTTTGCATCATTGCAGCCTTCTAGATCATTAAACTCTGAATCGGTCAATGCAGATGTTATTTAAATCATTGCTTGAATATGTTCTTGCTTCACCTTTATCTCTTCCATAGTTAATGGATAGGTGCTCGATGTAACAAAATCATTCTCCAGATAGTATACAACATATTCTCCAACTCTTGATAGATGTAACTTCATCCTTTTCTGCCATGTAGAGAAACTTGACTTGTTCAGCTTCGGTGCATCCTTCTTATACATCTTTGGATCTTTAACTCAAGTGCCTTTAAACTTTCCTTTTGGAGTCCAAAGCTCTGATACCAATTAATAGTTTTGATACTTAATATAAGTATAGATCCAATAGCCAACAAGATGAGAGGGGTGGGCGAATCATACAAACTTAATCATCCATAAAAACATCAGATTCAACCTCAGTAACATATATATCAGTAATATAACCAAAATTGTTAAACATGCAAACTCAAAAGCATATGAACAATATAAACCTCATAACACCAGATTTAATGTGGAAACCCAAATAGGGAAAAACCACTGTGGGATTTCGGACCCACTAAGAAATATACTCTTCTACAGTATGCTCGGTTAAAAGCAAATCCTATTAAAGATTACAAACACATTGCTAGATGTGACCCGGTTAAGGGATTTCCCTCAGATCTGTTAGGATCTTCACTTTGTTAGAAGTGACCTTGTTAAAGGATTTCAAACACTCAATCAGAATGTCACCTTGCTAGAGGGTTTACATATAAGACTGTTAAGTCCACTTGGTTAAGAGATTTTCTGTCACTTTCACAAAATAACAGTAATAAAAATCTATCTGCAACTTCACATATAAAATGCTAAAGCAGATTCCTATTTGTTCAATACAATCTAGACATTAAACTAATCTTGTCTATCTGCTGGGCTTCTATACTCTATTATTCTAACAGGTCTTCAAGCTTCTATGCTCGGTAATCACTATGTAGCATCCCTGTGCATACACTTGCCCACATACATTGTTTATCAACAGTTTCCTATTTATAAACAATTAGGTAACCGCTTAATCTCCTTGATCACATTTCCCATGGTCAATGATAGCCATTAGATCTTCAATCTTGTCCAGGTTCAATGCATCTTTCGATCTGAAAATGTTTTACCCCACCTTGGAACTTGCATAATAGTCTTGGAACTTGTGCCAGGGTATTGTGGTTCAATTTGAGTTGTAGATCTTCATGCTGACTTTCCATTGCCTTAGATTTGTTAACAAACTTCTTCCACGGCTCACCAATTATTTAATCTGCTCCAGCTCATCAGCTTCCTTCATTAAATACTGTATGTAAACATTTAATGCATTATGTTATAGCTTGGTTACAACTTGGTAACAACTCAGTGAATACTAAACTCCACTCGGTAGACATTCCGCCTTCATTAACCGATAGCAATAACCTTAGGGTTTACTGACTAGGTTCCTTAGGGTTTACCGACTAGGTTCTTTGCTTGATAACATAGTATAGTATTAACCTTTACAATTTACAACATATGTATGATGTTAAAACAATCTAAAATATCATGATCTCATCATTGTCTGACTTGGTAGTAGTTTCCCATTGAATACCTTAATCATCATATTCTTTCCTGTGTCTTTTACCGACATCTTTATAATCTTCATATCATACTTCTCAAGATATGGCAACATCATACTGAATTAGAAAATCAATTTCTTGACATCAATGACAAAATAATAATATCAATATAGTAAAACATCTTTAATTAGTTATATCCATAATCATCAACAACCTTCTCAATATCCTTAAGAAATGCCAACAATCTTTCATTGTCTGTTATAATGCAATATTGCCAACACAAAGTTTATTGTTGAGGCCAGGGTAGTTATAGATGCCAGATGGACAGATTCAGTTGCAAAGTTAGAATAGGTAAAGGCATTTAGTTGGCCAACAGACAAAGAGGTGGACAGGTGGCAAGCCATGCTAAAGAAAAAGAAAAAATGTCAGGTTGCTACCCAAGATTCCTCAGAGTAATTCTAAGCTTGTTGAATCCTCATCTTATAAAAGGATTCCAAGATTAATTTGAGAGGGATGGCCACTTTTTCTTTTTGATCAGTAGAGAGGGATGGCCGGTTGGCCACTTTTATTGATGTTGAAAAATCTGATATAGTTATAATAGTTCAATTGTTTAATAATTTGATAAGTGCATAGTTGAATCGCATTTTGAATTTACTTTTTGATATCATTATGAATATAATATCAATATCATTTGCAGTTTGAGATCTTCACATAATTGTCTTTGTGTTGAATTTATGTTTTCACTGTGAATTGAATGGTCAAGGGTTTTTTAGTTTACGTATGAATCTGGGTTGTGTATGTAATGGCATATTCATTCCTATTTATCTATAAATAAATCTTATTGAAGTTTATTATCAGGTTGTCTTTGAATTGTATGTAATTCTATGCCCTAGGATAAGGCACTGGTCTTTTGTCTTGATATTGACTTGGTGAAGTGACCTTCCAATTATAATAGTTGATTCATTGTGGGTGAATATGTTTTCTTGTTTGCCTTTGATTATAAAATTGTGATTTTCATATAACATCTATCATGGTATTGGATCCTCAAAATATATTCCCTTTAATTGAGTTGCATGAATGTTTTACTAATTATGTTGTATTCCTATCTATTGTGGTGTTTGATACTTTCATTCTTAATACTCTTATGATTTTATATGCTATGGATGTTTATGTAATATATATGGAGGTGTTCTATGACTATCATGTACATGTTTTCCTCCTCCATAAAGTTGGCATTTACTCATACCTATAATCTGCCCACCAATTACAATGAGGTGAATCCTTAATATGATTCCAGACTAACAAAAATTTTGCATTCTTGGGCATAATAGGAAGCATTAAATGAAAAGTTACATACACCATAACAATGCAACAAATGAAAAAGTTAAAACTCATGATTCTAATCATTTGAAAGAGATAGAATTATACACCGGAGACAAATAGATCAGAATTTAATTTCTATTGAATAAAATTACTACTTCTATTGATCATCACAAAATAAATTTATATATAACTCCTTCAAGAACCTGCACAAATCTTGACACTAAATGCTTTTCATTTTCTCTATAGATGACTATACAACTTTCTCCCTTCACCTAGAGTCTAGAATCACTACTGGAACTAGAAAAGGAATCCCAATGACTATACAACTTGAAAACCTACTTGAGCCATGCCATTCTCACCCTGATGCCTTCGAATGGAATGTGAGATGTTACATTCTGTCTAACAGATCATTTCCAAATAGAGGAGAGTCTTCCATTTCATCACAAAGATGATTGGCTGCCACTCCCCACCCAAACAAATCCTTCTTTCATTCCTTTGCAGGCTCCTTCTTCAAACTCCCTACCATCCTGTGGCAGAGTAGAAGCAAAGGATGTGCCATGCTTGGCCTTTCTTGATAAGAAAAGGCTTTCACACCCCCTCTAGTAATCGTTCTCACTTTCACAACCCCTCTGACAATAAATAAACTCACATAGGAGAAAACAAAAAAACACCCATCTGGTATCACAAAGCACACAACAACTCCATGCACGACCCTGCTCAAACTTCATCTTCCTTTCTTAGGAAAAAACCACTCTCCGAAAATGAAAAAAGGTTTCTTTTTTCTTCTACCAATTAAGTCACCACTTCATTGTATTTATAACCTTTTAACACTTCATTTGGTGATGCTAATTCATGTGAAAAATCATCATTTTGGTATTTTTCAACATGATTGTAGACTATAGAAGTCATGCCTATCAAATCCACTGCATCCTACTAAGGCTCATCTATTGTGAATGATTTTGTTTTGATTTTATTTCTCCTTGATTGGACAAATTCTGCTTCAGAATCCCTGACAACAAGCAACCTAAGCTCTGATTTTGCAAAGAAGTCTGTGATATCCCATCTCTAACTCAGAAGCTATCCAATCCTTTTATGCCTCTGAAACCGTCGTCCTCGCTTGTCTAATCAACCTTGACTCGGGAGAAACCTTCAAAATAGTCCCTCAGGAATGAGTCGGCATCCAAGCCTTAAAAATTCCTCGTACATATTATCTTGCCACCACAGTTGTCGCTAGCTCTCATGTTTGTTTAATGTTAGCATTTTTTAGGTTGTGAGCTAGCGACCAAATAGTTTGTGATTAATTTTTATGGTTATTGCTAGCTCATGAGGTAAAATGTCTAAAGACGTGATCAAGCCACGAGCTGGTGACAAGTTGGTTTGGTTTTACATCACAAGGTCTGTAGATTTTTGGGTGTTAGCATTTTATGTTATCAAGTTGGGTATTGTTAATGAAAATGCTTTGGTTGCGAGGTCTCGAGGTGGTCTGATGTCAAACATTATAGCCGCGAGAGTTAGTGAGTAACTCATTTCATACAGTTGTCACTACATCTCAAGTTTGTTTAATGTTATCATTTTTAGGTCGTGAGCTAGTGACTAGACAATTTGTTGTTAAGTTTTATGGTTATCGCTAGCTCATGAAGTTAAATGTTTCAAGACCTGATCAAGTCGTGAGCTTGCGAGTGAAGTGCTAGCAGTTAAGAGATAAATAGTTTTATGTTGGCGAGTACACGACAAGGGTTAAAGTTACCACTATCTCCAAGTCCATGTGGTGACGAGGACTTAACATTTTGTGGTCGAGAATTGGCGAGTGACAGTTCAATTTCCCTCAGTCGCTAGATCTCAAGGTTATGAAGGAATAGCATTTTCAGCTTGCAAGTTGGAGATAGAGTCATAAGGGCTTGTCGCTAGGTCGCAAGGTTTTTTAATGGGTTGTCTTTCAGGTAGAGAGTTGATGACTGTGTGCCATGTATTTTAATGACTTAATATCTTGAAATCGCCAATATATTTTTTTTATGGTTTGAAAATAGCTTGAAATTGCCAATATTTTATTTTTATGGTTTGAAAAATAGGTTGAAATCACCAATATTATTTTTTAATGGTTTGAAAATAGGTTGAAATCGCCAATGCAAATATTTTTCTGGTTTTGAAAACATTACAATTCGCCCATACAAATATTTTTTTGGTTTTAAAAACATTACAATTTGCTAAGATTTTTCACAAACTTTGAGCGATCACGGCTAATTCACTAATGGAGATTATTATTTTTTCTCCGTAAACTGCAAAAATTCGCCAGTAAAATTAAAATTTTCCTTGGGAATTATACAACTTTCGCTAAGTTTTTACACCTTGTCCAAGGAGGGGGTTTCTTAAAGTTTTCCCTGCTTCTAAGACTTTGGCTAAGTGAATAAGGAAAAAGGCAGATGGGATAAAACTTACAAAGGAAGCTAACGCAACATTAACTCCACTACTTCCCATGTTCATGCCCTTCCTGCCCTGAATGTTTCTATTTAGACCTCCTCTGAGGATGCCACTAGTGTTGGAGAGTCGAGTGGTGAGGAATCTGACTCGGATTTTGAAACCAAGTCAAGTCCCCCTCTTAAAAAAGCAAGGACTGAAAAGACCCCAATGACCAAGTCTCCTATGGGAAAAGTTGTGATTTATTCTTCCTCTACTTCAACAGCTAAGGATACCCCTATTTCTAGTGGCCATAAAGGTAACCTTGAGGTTTTTTTGGGTGAGGAGAGTAGTATGGGTTGAAACCCCTAGTATCCCCCTCCGCCACCCCTAGGTACTACTACCGCTAATATTGGTGTTATAGTTCATGAGGATCTTCATCCTAAATGTGTTGAGCTCAATGATAAGAAGGAGGAATGTAAGGATGTGCTAGGGATGGCAAGGGAACATGCCATTGATACCTTTAGTATGTTTAAGTGGTTGATTCATGAGTTGAAATTGTAGACACCTAAAATTGTCCAGTCTAATTAAATAAATATTTTTATTTATTTAATTATTTTAGCCTAGTTCATCTATTAATTAAATAAATCTTTATTTATTTAATTCATTCATTTATCCTCTTCTAGCCTTATTTCTCATTTAAATAAATACATTTATTTATTTAAATTATCCTTTTCCTAAATTAAATAAATATCTTATTTATTTAATTGATCCCACTTCTTCTATTAATTAAATAAATCTTAATTTATTTAATTAATTCATTAGCCTTTTCTACCCATGACACATGTCATTCATCTCTTAATTCCTACACTACCTACCCTCTTATTATTTTATTATTTCTTTTACCTACCCTCTAATCATAGCCGACCATTTATCTTTTACACCTCTTAATCTTATCCGTCCATTTCTTATAGTGTCTACTATATAAGGAGATGCTTCCTTCATTATCAACCCTAATTAATCTATGCATCCTAATCAATTGATTACCCTAACTATGCATTCAGCCCCGACTATTCTTTCGCACTTGCATATGTAATCAAGCCTACTTGCAACCACATTTCTGTTTTTTGTTGAGCTCTTGTGCACATAAAATCTGAGAGCAAATATATCAAGCAAGATCAATGGAGATAGGAAGAATGGAGATACAAACCCTATTGGACATGTGATGGTATAATCTTTGTGATTTCATTTGATTTGCATTGTCTTAGGTAATCTTCATATGTTATGGTGGATCTTTGTTGTTGTTAGGCTAGGGTTTTGTGGTTGAATTCATTTAGTCTTTTCAACTATTGTTTTATCCACTTTTCACCATATACATTTTGGCACGCCCCGTGGGACATGGATTTTTGTTAAATCTTTTTTTTTTTGTAGATTTTTCTAACCCTATATTGCTGTTTTGTAAAACAATTTGGAGAATAACCTTGTGCAGCTAGAGTTTTGGACACAAAATCAAGATCTTGGAGAGATTTGATCATATCTCAGAAATGGCTTGGAAATTTTGCACCAAATTTGTTTTGAAGGTTGAAGAAAGTATCAGGAGCTCTCAATCCAAAATTCAGATTTTTTGGAGCACATTTTCATTTTCTACGAATTTTTTATGATTTTTCATAAAAAAAATAATTTTGAGAGCAAATGAGAGAATTTTTCGGATTTTCTTACATTTTTGGAAATCTCTCATAATTATACATAGGATCTATTATTTGTGATTTTAATTTTGATGCAAAATGTTTCCCTAAAAATTGGATCTTTAAAAATTAGGGTTTTTACTTATTTTGATCAGATCTCACAAACGGCTTCGAATTTTGGCATCAAATTTTTTGTGCAGGTCACGAAATGTATCGGAAGGATTTAGTAAAAATTTTAGATTTTTTGGATCAAATGTTCATTTTATATGAATTTTTTATGATTTTTCATAAAAAATTAATTTTGAGAGCAAATTAGTGAATTTTTCTAATTTTCTTACATTTTTGGAAATCTCTCAAAATTATACATAGGATCTGTTCTTTGTGATTTTAAATTTGATGCAAAATCATTCCTCAAAATCAGATGTTTGAAAATTAAAGTTTTGCATTATTTTACTCATATCTCACAAACTACTTGGATTTGTTGCAGGAATTGTTTTATGCAGGTTTGGAAGACCATTAGGACTCTCCAGTAAAAATTTTAGATTTTGTGGATCGTATTTTCATTTTATATGAATTTTTTAGATTTTTCATAAAAAATTAAATTTTGGAGCAAATTAGCAAATTTTTTGGATTTTCTTACATTTTTGGAAATCTCTTAAAATTTTACAGGAGGTCTTTTTTTTATGATGAATCAAATCTTTTAATTGGTCAATAAAATGCATTATTGAAGACCCCTATTTCACAAAGTCTTTTGGATCTAAAATTTACCTAACTTGTGTGCTTGCAGGAAGAGGTGATCATTTGAAACAATCCAAACAACTAATAAATCTTTGTTGCAGGACCTTGGTAGGGGTTTTTTATCTTTATTGTGTGCCTTGTTCTCATAGATTATCAAACACTTCAATTGGTGCACTAAAATTGAACCATTGTCTTTTGTGTCTTGGGCAATAGGCTCTTTTTGTTTCATCTTTAGAGGGTCTGTCTCCCCGTGTGGTCATTAGGACTACTAGTGAGGAGAGAATGACCCAAGTGGTAGCAAGGAAAACCCACCTCTTTCGAACCACTATAAACAACTGTATTCATGGTGAAAACTATGGATAATGTGTGTTGATTAGTTCATACCGACACTATGTCTCCCCATAAACCCGTTTGATCAAATTTATTTGATCAGTTGTAGGGCGTAACCCCTACTAGCTGGGAACCTTCTATATTTATAGAGCTGAAAGTGCTGCATGTATGGCCACATAAGTGGATGCCCTTACTAGCACCTTTTTGTTTTAGAAGCCAAAATCCTTCTAGTTGTTGGGGCAGGAGGTCAGACCTCTTGTAGCAGCCCACACACATACGATTCTTAGTAGAGACACAAAGTTTGCCATGAGGAGTTTCTCATGGGGACTGATGCTTGGCTACCTTGAGAAGTGAGTGTCGAGGGTGGAGCTAGTGGGGTCAAGCATCTAAGTATCTACTCTGAATAACGTAGCCTCAGGGGAAACTCCATGTGGGATCAACAACTATTGTCTTGGCCAGCCATAAGAATTGTGCATGTCTTATTTTGAACAATCAAACATTCAAGACCAAACATCAAAACATTGTGTCTTTTGTGTCTTCAAGTGTATGCAAAACAATTTTACATCAAACAAAACACTTATCTTGGAGTCATTTTGAGTCTAAACACTTGCAAACATTGAGTCCTCATCAACATTGTGTCCTCTTGTCATGAAAAACAGTCAAAAATTCAGATTTGGTCACAACAACTTCACAAATTGGAAAAATTTACAGTCCAACAAACAAGAGCAATAAATTTCAGAATTCTTGAGCTTCCTAAGCTATCTCTTTAGGTTTTCATCTAGCATTCAACCTATCTTTGGGTCTCACAAAGTCCATCATTACTTTACACCTTACATTACATTCACATTTGTCTAAACTTGAGTCAAAAGGTCACTTGCTTGTCCTCATCATACTTTGTCAACACACTACATACAACAACATTTTGCTAAGTGGTCCCTCATCAAGGTCTATCACCTTTTGGTCTAATTTGGTTTTACTTAGAGCCAAGGTCAACTTACCTCATCAAGAGAAACTATCATCTCTTTGGAAGTCACACCTACTCTACTACATACATACTTGGTCTTACACTTTGGATATTGCAAGTACACCTCAGATTCATTTACATTCCATCCAACTCTTAGTCTTCCATACTCTTTCCATTTTCATCTAGTCTCACACATCTTGGTCAAGACCTAGTTCATGGTTGAAACCCGTTCCCAAAAATCTAGGAGAGAAACTAAAGAGGCTCAAGAGTCCGCAAACATGAGTGTCTATGAGTATGACAATGATGTCTTTTTCAATTATGATCATATCACATTACCTGACATGGATGCCTATAGAAACATTCCAAATGTTGAGAACATGGACACTATAAACAATAATGATACACACAATGACAATATGGACAACATTTCAATACATTCAGCAGAAGTGGAAGACACCATTATGGATCCCCATTTCAATCGATTGGTTGAGGAAATAATGAGAAGAGATAGACAATATTTCTTACAAGTGATGGCACAAAGTGGAGCTAAGATACCTCATGATTTTGACATGTCTCAAATAACGGAAAATCAACCTTTGCAACAAACTCACTCCAAAATGGATCAAAGGAGGCCTAATAGTGGAGGCAATAGAGGACCACATCTTGTGCCTGAATCACCATCATCTTTGTTTCAAAAACCAGAGGTCCCATACACACATGGTCAATCATATGATACTCATCTTCGCAGACCATTATGGAAGTCTTATGCAGAAAAATATACTCAATCACATGCTAATGCTAAAGACCTACCACCAAAGCAATTGGATATCCAAAGGCATGCTCAAAATTTGGACACAAGGAAACCCCATGTCAAATTTGGGGGCAACACACTAGAACAAACTCATGGCATGCCTGTAGAGTATGGTATACATGGACAAAATAGATATTCTATTCCTCATCATGACTCTATACCAAGTGGTCCATATACGCAACACCATTATAGACCTCCTTCATATGAACATGTGTATGATCAATATCATCCATATATGCAACATGCTCCTCCTCCACCCGGTGCTTTAGGCATGGGGTATGGTCCAAGAAGTCGATCTCCACCTAAGAACAATTTGGAACAGCAAATCAAGGACTTACAAAAGAAAATGGAGGACATAAATACACCGAAGTCAACTTACACAATGAGAGACATATGTCCCTATCCATTTGACAAGAGAATTTCAATGCCTCCATTTCCTACACACTTTGTGACACCTAAGTTTGAAAAGTATAAAGGAAAAGGGGATCCTAAGGCACATATAAGACAGTTTTTCATAGCTTGCATTGAGGTAGCAGCAGAAGAGACATATTTGATGAGATTATTCCCACAAAGCTTAGGTGATCAAGCTATGGAATGGTTCTCCCAACTTCCACCTAGTATTAAGTCATGGGGTGACTTAGCTGAGACATTTATCCAACATTTCTCCTACAACATAGAGACAGACATATCAGTCACTACTTTGTGCAACACCAAACAAAGGGATGGAGAATCTTTTTCATCATTTTTACAAAGATGGAGGAATCTAGCCAGCAGATGCTCTTGTGAAATTCCACAAAAACAAATGGTAGAAATGTTCACCCAAAATGTTAACAAAGACATTGGCTATGATCTAAGGAAAGCTTGTTTGTCCACCTTCAAGGACGTCATTGAAAAAGGCTTAGCAACAGAGAAGGTCCTAATTGAACAAGGAGTCATTAAGATATTCAAGGAAAACAAAGTTGACTTTAAAGGAAAAGATAAGCCAAGATTTTGGAATAAAAACAAGAACACAGTCAATGATGGTGTTGTTGATGCCAATACAATGCGACCCAAAATCATTTTTTCTAGATCAAGCTCTGCAAACAATCAAGTGAATACTCAAACAACTTCAAAGTCACAAAGGAAGTACACCCCATTGGGAGAACCACTTGAGTCATTTTTCAAGAAGCTAGTGGCAAACAAAGTAATCACAGTTCTAGATTTTCCTCCATATGAACCAAAGGTCAAACCAAATTGGTGGAATGATGATGAGTACTATGAATTTCATAAGAGCAAAGGTCATAAGACGAGAAATTGTCATCGACTGAAGAACATCATACAAGATCTCATTGATAGAGGTGACATTAAGATTGAAGGACACTCATCCAATCAAGAACATGAGATGTTTAAGGAACCATTCCCAAAGCATGACAAGGGAAAACCTGTAGCCACAGATGACCAAACCAACTATACCAGAGCATCTTATAACTATGATTCAACTATCAATCACATTTCGATGGACAATTATGTCTCTAACATTATCATCAAGGATAAAATGCCTGAAAATTCTACCCAAAGACCCAAGATTTTCCTAAAAAAGGCATTGGATCTTCTTCTGAACCTGCCTCTGAATGTAATGTTATAACTCATCGAGGTAAATTCACTTTGCAAGGTGCTCCAACTAAAAACACCACTTCCGTATCAACCAAACCTGAGTATGACCTTGTAGAACAATTAGGGAAGACACCCGCACTCATCTCCATCCTTGAGTTCTTACGCATATCCCCCGCACATAAAGCCATTCTTGACAAAATCTTGAGAGACACTGCTGTCCCCACTGATCTGAACGTGGACCAATTTCAAGCCATGGTGGGATAACTTTCTGTTCCACACTCCCTTACATTCACAGAAGCCAATGGCGCCTCCGTAAGTCAGCCACATAATGCACCTTTACACATTGAAGCCTTCATACAGAAACATCGAATAAAACGAGTCCTGATAGATGGAAGAGCAGGTCTGAATATATGTACTTTGAACACAATAATACAATTGGGATATTCTGACAAAGTTGTAAATTCTACAAACAAAATTACCATAAAAGCATATGATGATGAAGAGCGTTCATCCAAAGGCACAGTCACCTTACCTCTCAGAGTTGGGCTAGTTACCAATGATGTGGTTTGTCAAGTCCTAGACCTGGATCTCACATACAATATATTGCTAGGATGTCCATGGATTCATGAGATGAACACAATACCATCTACTATCATCGATGGATCAAGTTTCCACACAATGGAGTTGAAGTGACTATCAAAGCTAACCCAAATCCATTCATATATTGCAACAATCTATGACCTAGATCATAAATAACAATTCCAATCAATAGAGAAGTAATTCCATCATCAGCATATGTGGATCCAGAATCCTTGAAAGCTTCTACATCAAAGCAAGCAGAGCTCAAAGAAAAGTTCAATTTTAAAGACCTGGGATGTGGTGAGTATATTTTTCATGTTGATCAACTCCCACTATCTCCTAAGGTATTTAGTCTATAGGAACATTTATTGTGCCAAAGTACAAGGAGGTTTTGTGGTACTCACTGGCTCTCCTACATCTGCTGGCCTATGAAATCAGCGAATGCGATCAAATCTGTGAACCAATGCCATTGCTGTTGATTGCTGCTACTCTATTCTCTCTCTGCACTCTGATCTCTTGGATTTGTTGATGACAATGAGGATGTATTCCCCTTGTGGTCTATCTTATAGACTGCCCTAGCCCTAGACCTAGCCCTAGCCCTCGTCTGCCGAGTCAGTCTTCTTTATCTTCTTTATCTCGTGACTCTGTTACTCTACCCAGTCAATCCTTTCTAGCCTTTCTTTCTTATTGAGAGATTGTCTGTGATCTTTTCACACATTTTCATCCAATCTCTCAAGGGGGAATATCATTCCCATCTTGGGGCAACATTGTATTAGTTCATCTTATCTTCTTTGAAACAACGCGACAAGCTGCATTGTCTCAAAGAGGGGCAAAATGTAGACACCTAAAATTGTTCAGTCTAATTAAATAAATATTTTTATTTATTTAATTATTTTAGCCTAATTCATCTATTAATTAAATAAATCTTTATTTATTTAATTCATTCATTTATCCTCTTCTAGCCTTATTTCTCATTTAAATAAATACATTTATTTATTTAAATTATCCTTTTCCTAAATTAAATAAATATCTTATTTATTTAATTGATCCCACTTCCTCTATTAACTAAATAAATCTTAATTTATTTAATTAATTCATTAGCCTTTTCTACCCATGACACATGTCATCCATCTCTTAATTCCTACACTACCTACCCTCTTATTATTTTATTATTTCTTTTACCTACCCTCTAATCATAGCTGACCATTTATGTTTTACACCTCTTAATCTTATCCGTCCATTTCTTATAGTGTCTTCTATATAAGGAGATGCTTCCTTCATTATCAACCCTAATCAATCTATGCATCCTAATCAATTGATTACCCTAACTATGCATTTAGCCCCAACTACGCTTTCGAACTTGCATATGCAATCAATCCTACTTGCAACCACATTTTCGTTCTTTATTGAGCTCTTGTGCACATAAAATCTGAGAGCAAATATATTAAGCAAGATCAATGGAGATAGGAAGAATGGAGATCCAAACCCTATTGGACATGTGATGGTATAATCTTTGTGATTTCATTTGATTTGCATTGTCTTAGGTAATCTTCATATGTTATGGTGGATCTTTGTTGTTGTTAGGCTAGGGTTTTGTGGTTGAATTCATTTAGTCTTTTCAATTATTGTTGTATCCATTTTCACCATATACAGAAATAAGTCAAACTTAATCGGAGGGCACTGAGAAGCAAAATGGAGGTAATTCCTATGGGTAATATTCAAGGAAATAAGAAAGAGGCTGGGTAGTAGTCAAAGGAGGAGAAAAATCGGTGTTGGAGTGCATTCAAAGGGCTAGAGAAGGAATTGACCAAATGAAAAAAGGGTTTGAGGACAAAATCTCCAAGATGGAAGTTGGATATGAGAAAATCCAGGCTACCCTTAACACTATTATGTCTAGCACCCATAAGAGTGTCAAGCAAACTGCTAATGCCATGAATGTAATGGTAAACAACTTTGATAAAATGCAATAGGATGGAACTATTGTTACCATTAGAGATGATATTGATGTGATCCAGGATGATGAAGGACCCAATAAGAGGACGTGAGGCAATATGAAGAAGAAAGCAACCACTCAAAATGAGGACTACAAAGAAATTAAGGCTGTAGCTAAAAAGATGAGTACCCTAGAGGCGGAGGTGGCTGAAACCCTCAAGAGCCTCATGTAGTTGGTTTGGTGGTTATATTTGTTTGTGTGTTTGGTCTTTCTGTTGGCTTTTTCCTTCCCATCTAGGCTTTTTCTATCTTTTTGGCTGCTATTTGTAATGTTCTATACTTCGCAGCTTATCTTGTTTTGGATACTTTTTTTTCTTTGATTCTAAATCTTTTAGAATCCATTTTGTAAAAGGTTTTAGGCCCCCTTCAAAATCTTTTTTTTCATAATCCAAAACATTAACTCCACTGCTCATTTATACCAGTTACCACCTAATTCATGTCATTGATAACACCAGAACACCAAAAGATCCACCCACTTGACTTTAATTCGAATACCCTAGCTCAGAAAAGCTTTCCTCTGCTAAAAAATAGCAAGAATTTAGGCAAAAGAAAGACAACTTTGCTAAACCCACACCAAAATTGATAAGACTTAATCCCAAAGAAAATTCTGTTAGGGTTCCCACAGATACTGAGAGGGGGGGTGAATTAGTATCTGACCGGTAATGAAATTTTCTTAAAATTGAATATGCAGAATATACAGTAACAGTATACCGGTATGCAAGAATTAATGCAAATAACACAATCAAAAGCATCCACATGAAAAGAACACCATAACACAAGATGTTTAACGAGGAAACCTGGTGTCGGAAAAACCTCAGTGGGATTTGTGACCCACAATATTCACTTACTGGCCAATAAGAGAATATTACTTACAATAGGGGCCTGCACATGCAGGAAGGCCAACTGCCTAGAGCTCACTACTCAGTAAGAAGTCACACTGACTTACAATGAGGATTTACACAAATCCAATATTCTATACTGCTTTACAATAGCATCTTTAATGCCAGATTCAGTACCGGTTCTTGCTTTGTTCTTTACATATACCCTTGACCTACAATTCGCACATTAGGTCTACCTTATAATTTATTTATTGCATTCTATCCATATCCTACAAATGCCTACAATGATCTCTTTTATATACAAGAGTCAGTTTACAATTTGTCAAGTCGGCTTACAATGATAAACAAAATATTACATATCAAAAGTCCTGTCAGCTTTTGTGCCAGTATACATATTTCCTTCTGTGTCGGTGTACATCTTTTGTGCCGGTGCCGGTGCAGATTGATTTTGTTGATGTCGGTGCATTGTTTTGTTTGAGTAATGCTTTGCCGGTATAATGTCTTGTCGGTGCCATAGGATTGCAAGGTTGCCTATGTAATGCTTTGCTGGTATAATGTCTTGTCGGTGCCATAGGATTGCAAGGTTGCCATCAATGACAAAACCTTCAATCACACACAATGTCTCATTGGAGTGTCCATATGCCAACAAATTCTTGGAGGAAAACTCGATCTCTGACATTCCATGCTTAGTAATTTCTCATCATTGATACAGCTTAAAAAATCCTTGGGAGTCCCACTACCTAAGGAAAACAACATAGATATCATGAATGAAAAGAATGATGTCCTTCACCTTGCTCACAACTCTCACCGATCCTCTTATATGCATTTAATGAGATTATACTAATCTCTTTTACCTTTTCAATGCCAAAAGTGGGTTTCGAAGTAAAGGTTATTCAATTTTAGTTTTTCTTTATTTAAAAATGAAGGTAGCTGATATGAATCCCCATGTAAAATGATCATCTATTATCCACTTTCTTAGGAGAATCTCCTCCAAAATATCGCCTATTATAATGATCTAACAGAGTTAGAATTTTTACCCTTTTTTTCCTTTTAGCCTATGATAAAATTCTGAACAATACCAAGAAATTATGACATAATTTAATAATGACATAATTTAATAAAGATAATTTAAATCCCTACCTAAGAATAAACACAAACCTCCCATTTGGAGTTTCTCCATTTCTGATAGCATTAATGATAACTGTTGAATCCCCAAGTTCAATTTCCACCTTTATTAATCCTAATTCTCTACAAATAACCAACTCTTCAATAGCTACTTTAATTTTTTTCTATGTTGTTAGTATCTGGTTCTAAATATTTGGATTGGTTTGCTATTGCCACACCACCCCAAGAATGAATAATACAACATGCTCCTGAGACACTAGAGTTTCCACAAGAGGCCCCATCAAAATTCATTTTACATCGTCCAAATTCAAGAGGAATCCAAACACTTTAGCTTATAGCTTTCTTAGAAGATTCTCCCCCTTGCCCAACAAATGAAGGAGTCATCAATGTAAACCAATTATCCTTCATCTTTTTATCCCAACTAGTGAACTAGGATTTATTGGACCCCATTGTGGAAATTTTACTAATTACTACTTTCACAATTGCAACTTCAATCTTATTCAAAAGAGCTTCCCAAAACATTTTTTCCCCTTGAAAATCCTTCTAGTTATTTCCTTCCAAAGTTCTCATATAATTATAGCAGCAAAAATCCATATTGAGCCAAATAAGCTTGGGGAGAATAGAGTAGGCCAACTTATAAGCATACTCACAATATTATTTGGGAGAGAAGAAATTCAGCCCAATCTAGCACATAACCATTTCCAACATCTATTAGCATATGGGTAAGACAATTAAATATGGTCTATAAATTCTTCATTATGCTCGCATAAGAAACAAATAGAAGCACCTGCAAAGCCTAACTTCTTGAACCACTCAGCTCTTAGGATTCTACTTTAAAGGGCTATCTAAGCAAAAAAAACCTACTTTGGGAAGACACATTTTGTCCCAACACAATTTAATTGGAATCTTTGTTTTCTAAATATTCTATTTCTCAATTATTGATCTATATCCATCTTTTGAATTGTAGTTTCCTGAATTTCCTCCTATCCAAATCACTAAATCTAATCCATCACTGAATGAAATAGATCATTTTTGTAGGATCTCCATTAACATCATTAATTCTTCTCTTCTAAAAAGGAGATCCTCAAATTGTTTTCCAATTCCAGCCCAAAGAAGGATCCCCACCTAAAAATTTAATTATTATTTTTAGTATTTTATATTTTTTTATCTATTTTTTTATCAAAGTATAATAAATACTACATATTAATATGCAACTTATTATTTTATTTATAAAATAAATAAAAAATTAGTTTATACTATGTCTTAAACTATATTTAAATTTTTAGATACTATTTCCTTTCTACTTAAATATAACATTTTATTTAATATATAATTTTAAAATTTTGAAATATAAAATAAAAAATAAATTATTCACTACATATTTAACTATATAATTACTTTTAGAATATTATTATTGTTAGATATCTATTATTTTATTAAATAATAGGTGGCATTTTCAATCACTATTTTTGCCATTTCCAAGGTGCTTTAAATTATTCCTATTAGGGTGTTTGAAATAGAATTTGAGGAATACAAAAATGGCACACTAATCAACATATTTTTCATGAGGGAAAATGGCACATTTAAACAACACCAAACAATATTTTCTCACATTGAATCTCATCACATTAAATTTAAATTTACAAGCTTCAAAGTTTTAAAGAAGAAAATGTGAAACAATACTTCCAATTGAGAATTGACCATCATGTTGATCATATTATATGAAATAACTTTGCAGAAGAGCATCACTAAGAAGTTGTTCATGAATGTATTTTCTATAGAGCACCCAAAGAAGATGGAAATACTGAAGTATTCCAATAGCATTTGAAAGGAATCTTGAGCCCACTTCTATTTGCAAGGAGTGCTAAGATTTACTAAGAATCTCATCTTTGGTGACAACATAGATAACATTTTTTACTTAAAACACAATCAAACTTAAATGATTTTTAAATTTATCTAGAACAAAAGGATATAGAATAGGGGGATCATTTAGATGCCTAAATACAAACATATAGATTGAGCATGGTAGAGAAAGAGGAATGAGAGAAGGCATGGGAAAGGAAGGAACCCAAAAAAGTTGAACAAATGGAAAGAGACAAGAGAGAAATGAAAAGAAAGGGACATAGGAAGTAATAAAACCATAGGATGAGCTAGCCATGTTATTAAGGAGCCAAGGGGGTAGGTCATTAAGTGATAATTTCAAATCATACACCAGAACAAATATGGAAGGCTCAGAAAAGGATAGATAAGATAGAGATGAGAAAAGGATTTATGTAGCATACACTTGAAAGAAAATACATCAAAATCTTACAAAACACATTTTAGAAATATCAGCATTTTGTTGGCAAATAGATTTTCAACTTGAAAAGATAAACAAACTATGACTTATCTAATGAAAAAATGGTAACAAAAACATAAACAATAGTTCAAAAGATCACTAATGGAATGTGATATTCCTCAGTATTTGAGGAGGGCAGCTCCCTCATATGATATAATTTTATTTTTTGGGGTATGTTTTTTACCCAAAAGTAGGAAAGGCAACAAAGATAGAAATCCCTAATGGAAACAATACAAAACCACTTAAGATACTTAAAAGAAAACTAAGAATAAGAAGCAGAAAAACAAATGATGCATACATTATTATTCCATTCCTATAAATGACAATTATGAGATTGAGCAACAATCCTTTCTAAATATATATTCATAACTCATAGGTCCTATAATAAATTTAACCACAACCACATATGATTAAAAAAAGCATCAAAGAACAATTACAAATTCACATGGGAAAGATTACAATCAAAAGAAAGAAAAATAAACACAAAGATCAAAATATCTCCTTATCGCCTCCTCTTTGCCTTTCTAGAGAAAAAACAACCTCCTAAGGGACTTTTCAGTTTTGTAACTCCTTGAAAATCTATCTAGTGTAGTGTGTAGGTGTGGATGAGTGTATGTGCACTGAATGTATACATCTTTTGAAGGTCAAGAAGAAGTGTGAAGAAGAAAGTTGTTTTGTTCTTCAATAAAACTGAACCAAGCATTAAGGAGATGTTATTTCCCAAGTCACAATTTCCAGATGTGATCTAAGATTGATTGTACAAGCAGTGAGTCTTCCCTTGGTAGGGAGCCCCTTTTATTTTGAGTAGTGAGCTCTAGGAAGTGTGCCTGAATGCATGTGCATTACCCATTGTAATAATTCTAACAAAGTATACCTATTTTGTGGATTCATCCCCATTGTGGTTTTTCCCTTAACTGAGTTTTCACGTCAAAAATTTTGGTGTTGTGTGTTTATGATGTGCTGCTAATTTTTGCGTTCATGTTTAATTACCAGATCTGAAAATAAGTCTAAGTTGCTTGAGTTTTTGTGACAACTAATTCACCCCCTCCTCTCAATTGTCTTCCTTATTTCATCAATTTGTATCAAAGCAGGTTCCTTCGAAGAAACTTAATTGCTTGAGGTGATCTGGGATGGTAACTTACAAGAAGGACAGTCCAAGATTTCATGGTACCAACTACTATTTGGAAGAGTCGTATGGAGTATCATTTGAGACAAATTAGTGAACCTTACTAGGATATTACTAAAAGCAAGTATACCTTTCCTGTAAATGGCCCTTCAACTCCAAATGAGATCAAAAGTGTTGAATACAATATTAGGGCTAAGGAAGAATTGTTGAGTGCTTTGGTTGACCCTAAGATGACAAATGTTATGAAATTACAGACTGCTTGTGAGATCTAGAAGAGGTTGGAAACCTTGTATGTAGTTGATAGTTATGTGAAGATTGCCAAGATGCAGAGCCTAAAGAAAAAATATGAGATGTTGAGGATGAGTGCAGATGAGAACATTACTTCTTACATGCAGAAGGTGAATGAACTTATGTGCAATATCAGATGTGCCAATGGAAAGTGGAAGAATCAGATATTTTTGCTAAAGTGCTTATATCTTTACCTACATCCTACAAAAAATAAGTTTCTTCTATTAAGGAGATCAGAACTGTGACAAATGTAACTAGGGACATGTTGATTGGTAAGCTTTTAGCCTTTGAGATGAGTGAGTTTGGTGATTCTCTTCCTAAAGTAGAATATGAACTCAAGCCTACTATCTCTAGAAAGGATAAGTAGGGATATGATCCAGGACAAAATTATTCAAGAGGGATCTCCAGATATGAGGAGAGGAAGGAAATTTAAGAATAAGAGTGAGAGCTTGAGGAGCTTGAAGCCCTTATTGCAAAGAGATTACTCAAAGGAGCCAATAAGTATGAAGGAAAATTGCCTCTTAAATGTTTTTCTTGCAATAAGATAGGTCATTTTGCCTCAAGGTGTCTAGAAAGAGTTCCTAAGCCAAGACCTAACAAACCTATATTTCAGAAGAGATGTTATTATGCTACTGATTTAAGTGTGATAGATGATTAATCTGATAAAGGAAGTATAAGTGATAATGAATGGGTATTTATTGCTATCAAGGAAGATGATCCAATACTTACTGATTTTGCTAGCTGCATGAATGTGGAAAGAGTTTTGGCTACACAAGTTGAAGCGAAAGATGAATTGGTGATTGACAGTGGATGCTCTCACCATATGACTATTGGACATTTTTGCTCCTAGGATATGTTGTCATTGATCTCAACATATTCCTAGTCCGATGATTGTAGATTGGTTCATTGGGATTATGGTTTGGTTTATGGAGTATCTCTAGTATCATTATATTCTTTTGTATTGATTTTGGTGATCTGAGAATCTTAATTCATCATATCATATGATCCAATTTTGCAATTTTTTATTTTTATCAGTGCTTTGTAGAGTTCAATATTTCCTCCATTATATTCCAATGTGATGAGATCTTGAGCTGATATTTTGGGAGATTGTTTGGGATGCTCTTTTGTAGCTTATTTTCAGATGGTTCATGATTTGGTGCTCCGCAAGTTATCTTTCTTCGTAACAATTGTTGTTGTTTGAGTGTTCTTGAGGTTCAATTGTTGATCGATGAAGATTTGATAAGTGGTGTTGGTGCAACTCTTTCTAATTATTCTAATGTGCTTGATGGTGTTTCCTAATTGTGTCCTATTTTTTTTATGACCTGCATTGATCGTTGTGTGAGTTCTTGGTAATTTTTTTGAATCGGAGATGTTCTTCATGTTATGTGGTTTTCTTGGTGGTGTAGCATGTTGCAGTTGATCTTGGCATGGTTTACAGTAGTGTTGCATTTTTGGTGATTTGAATTAGGACCATGCTATGTCATGTATATCATTATATTGGTCTAGTGGTCGATCTTTGTATTGTGTGATGTAATTTTGTAATTATGAGTTGAGGGTTTAGCCGACCTTGTTGTCAATGTTGATGAATTGTGTAAATAAGTGGTATTGTCATTTAATTTAGGTACCAAGGTTATGTCTACCTTATCAGAGAGGAGTGCATATGTGAACAAGAATTCATCTTTTTGTTGGCAATATGATGGATTTGGTCAAGTGTTGTCATTGATGTCAACATTGTATTACAATAGGATATGGTTCTACTATCACGATTGGACCTATCCTGGTTGGACTTGGTGTTTATCTTGTTTTTGGCTATGATTCTAATTCGGTATGATCAAATCCCTGGTTTCAGGTTTGGATGGTTATTAAGGATGGTTATATGCTTGTCATATTTAGTTGGTTCATGATTTGGTTCTCTGGAAGTTGTCGCTTATGTTCCTGGTTGGTATTTCCTGGTACTAGTTAGCTCTGTAGGTTAGTGATATTTGATGATATGGTTTAGTGATTTTGGTCTAGCTTATGGAAATGGTTTCTAACATGCTAAAGGTGTTTCTTGATCGTGTCCAATTGTTTGGTGGCTTTACATTGGATAGCATGGTGATATGGTGGTCCTATTTGGACCCGGTTAGATATTTTGTGCTAATGGACTGAGGGTTTCTACCAATTGGTATTGGTCCCAACCGATGCTAAGAGGGGAAGGCTGAATCAACACTATACCGATTTTTTACAGATTTAACCTTAATCAAAACTTCTATTCAAACTTAACACTTATCAGAATAAGCACCATTGATAAGAAACATTCACACAAAAATGAAACACACATGACTACCAAGATTTATCACGTGGAAACCCAAATGGGAGAAAACCATGGTGTGAGTAGAAACTCACAAAATCTGTACTCTTCTGGAGTATGCCCAGTGAGGAGCCATCCCTATTAGGAGATTACAAAGACATTGTTAGGTGCCACTTGGTTAAGAAGTTTTATTTAAAGCCTGTTAGAACCTTTACCCTGTTAGAGTTAGCCTTGTTAAAGGACTTAGGATCATCATTTAAGATGTCACCCAGTTAAGGGATTTTACAAAGGGACATATTAAGTCCTCTCGGTTAAGGGATTTTACTGTCATAGTTATTAGAAAACAACAAAGAGAATGATTTGTTGTAATATCTACTCTTAGCTTAATTAGATCCAGATGAAGCTCTTTGGTTTGACCATTGGTTACACTTGCTCTGCACTCTACCAGTGCTCTGCATCACACTTGCTCTACATTCTACCGGTGCTCAACAATCTTTCTCTCCTCTTCATGCTATCCAAGCTCTGGACACTCTCTTCACCACTCTGCTATTCACTTAGTAGTTCTGCCCTCTTCTCACCTTGTTGGATCACTTCTCCTCAGACTTGCACTTTGCAATTTTTACGATCAATCATTTTGGTTTTTGCCAAAAAACCTTTATACAAGACTTAGTAGATTTGAAATTTAAAACTTTCCAAATCTTCCTGCACTCTCTCTGTGCACTCTCCATCAATCTCACCAATGACTCATCCTTAACTACCTCTACAACTCATAATTTCACCAACCTCTGGGTCATGTTCTGTCTTTTTAATGCAAACCAAAAAATCCACACAGTTCTCACCTTAACTAGTTGTTAAATACTGTAGACTTCACTATCTATTTTTTTGATGATATCTCACCATGACTGACTCACATCTAATCATTGCAACCAGCTTACTGATCACTTCTCTGAGATTCCTGGTGGATATTATCCTTCAACCTGTATCATCAATTCACCGTTGTAACTCTTCACCTTTTACCACTAGTCACTGATCATCAATCAGACTGATCACCTATCTGTCCAGAGTGTTCCAGTCATGCATAAGACTACTAAACTGCAATCTGAGTCACCTCTTGTGATTGCATCCTCATTTTAACTATTAGTTTAAGAAACTAATCTCAACATCTATCGGATGCTTGACTGACTGGTCAGCTGCTTTGATTATCCTTCAACCGATTAGTCTTCTACCACTCATATTGCTTAGGTGTGTCAATATTGCATATTTGGGAAGCACTGAATCCTCCATACTATTTGTAGCCATGAGTAAACAATTGAGGTTTACGACACCTCCTTTTCTAAGAGATTGGTCTTATTCATCGATAAGTGTTAGGCATCAATGACAATACTAATCAAATGAATCGGTTGTGCCAACACCATTAATTATGTCAACAGTTGGTGAAACGTGTTGGAGATTGGTCTTAGTATGATTTTTGATGGATATAATTGTTTAGGAATTTGATTTAGGTCCATGCTATGTAATGTAAAACATAATATTGGTCTCGTGATATCGTGTGATGTACGTTTTATAATTATGTGTTTAGGGTTTAGTCGACCTTATCATAAGGTGGATGATCTATATTTATAGGTGAATTATTCATGCAATTTTGAGATCGATGGCATGGGATGGTATCAATGGTTATGTCTACATTATGAAAGGAAGGTTTATTTGTGAACAAGTGATATATAATTTGGCAAAAGGTTTTTGGTGTTGCAGAGAAGACATATATGCTTAACCGAAACTGTATCAAGCATTAGGAGATGCTATTTTCATAATTCATTCTTTCCGTATTGTAGTCTGATGCTTTTGTAAGTCAGTGAGACTTCTCTTTTGTGATGAGTAGTGAGCTCTAGACAGTTGGCCTAATTTCAAGTGTAAACCCCATTGTAATTAATTCACATATTGTTGTAGAAGTATTATCTTATTGTGGGTGGGGTTTACCACCATGGTTTTTCCCTTTACCAGGTTTTCCACATCAAATTTTTTGGTGTTGTGTGTGCTGTGTTTTCAAGTTTTATCTTTTGTTGTGTTCGTTTCCTTGTGCTCCGATATAAAGGTTATAATCTACAATAGTTCTGATTGTTGATAGAAAACCGATTCACCCCCCTCTCAGTTTTCTCCCGGTATTAGACCAGTCTAACTATTCGTATCAGAGGAAGGTCCTCTCTGTAGAATCTTAACTGCTTGATGAGATCTAATGGTATCAGCATCTAGTTCTAAATTTAATCCCTACCAGAAGGAGAGTCCTAGATTTCATGGTACAAATTATAAAATATGGAAGACGCGAATGAAGATTCATATGAGATGTCTTGGAGCTGAAGTTTGGGAGATAGTGGAGAAAGTGTATATACCTCATGATCCTAATTCTGGAACATCAACACCTACTGATGAATAGAAGAGAGCTGAAAATGATGTTAGAGAGAAAGAAGTATTGTTAAGTGCCCTATCTGATGAAAAGTTATTGAATGTCGTAGAGTTGGAGAATGCAAAGCAGATCTGGACAAAGCTCAAAACTCTTTATTAAGGCAACCAAGTAGTTAAGATTGCAAAACTTGAAGGTTTTCGGGTTAGATATGAAACTTTGAAGATGGAAGAAGATGAGAAGATAAGTTCTTTCATGGATAGAGTGAATGAGATTCTCATGGGAATCAAATGTTGTGGCAGATCAATTAGTGAGGATGAGGTAGTGTCAAAGATTCTGAGAGTTCTACCTTTGGCTTACAAAATGAAGGCTACTACAATTAATGAACTTCGGACAATGTCAAGTAACCCTATTGCTAGGGATACATTACTTGGGAAATTGAGTGATTTTGAGCTTGAGGAACTTGGAGATCAAAGTGCTACTAAAACAAAGACTACATTTAAAGCATCTACCTTTGGTAAGCAGAAGATAGATTGGAAGGAGTTATATGCTAAAGATTTAGAATACATTGAGAGAGAAGATAGAGAACGTGAAGAGTTGGAAGCCCTAATTGCTAGAAGAATCCCTAAAGGACTGGCTAGAAGTAAGTATGAAGGAAAAGTACATTTTAAATGTTTTTCATGCAATAAGATTGGTCATTTTGCTTCTAGATATCCTGAGAGAGCTTCTAGGAGTCAAGAAAGATTTATGAGGAATTATAAGCCTAATCTGGAATATTAGAACATACCTAGATGATGATGATGATGATGATGATGATGATGATGATGATGATGACGATGACGATGAACTTATAAGTGGATCCGGTAATAGAAGCTCTAGTAAAGATTGGGTCTTTATTGCTATCAAGGATGATTCTTCAGAACCTATCATTAAAGCAACTCGTACTGAGGAGAAGGCTTTGGCTGCTAAAATTGAAGAAAAGGATGAATGGTTTATAAACACTAGATGCTCACATCACATGACCGGTGCAAAGAGGAAGTTCTTAACTCTACAAGAATTTGATGGCAGACTAGTCAGATTTGGAGACAACAAGGCATGTAGGATCAAAGGAAAAGGAACAATATCCTTGGATGGTAAGAATAATACTGATAATGTTTATTATGTTGAAGGATTGGAGCATAATCTTTTGAGTGTAGGTCAGATGGTAGATAAAGGATTTCATTTGCAATTTAAGGATGGAAAATGCAAGATTATCAATAGATCTGGATTGGAGATTGCATCCAGAACTCAAACCAAAGGAAACATCTTTCATCTAAACTTTGGTGAGAAGTCTTTCCTGATTCCTCAGATTGATGAAAGTTGGTTATGGCATAAGAGGATATGTTATGTAAACTTTGATTGCATAGTCAAGATCAGTTAAATGCAGTTGTTAGAGATTTGCCCAAGATTGTTCAACCTCGCAATCCAATATGTAGAGAATGTCAAATGGGTAAGAAAATTAGAACTTATTTCAGAAGCATACATCATAGATCTAATGAAATTCTTGATCTTATTCATACTGATTTGTGTGGACCAGAAAGGTCTAAAAGTTTTCAAGGTGATAGATATTTTATGTTGCTTATTGATGACTATTCTAGAATGATGTGGGTTGCATTTTTGAAAGAAAAATCTGAATCTCTTGAGATATTCAACATTTTCAAAGCTATGGATGAGACACAAACATGATTGAAGATAAAATGTTTAAGATCAGATCAACGCGGTGAGTTTACATTCGGTAAGTTCAACATTTGTTGTGAGAAACATGGAATCAAAAGGCAAGTTTCTACACCTTCAACCCCACAGTAGAATGGAATAGTGGAAAGGAAGGACCAAACTATCTTAGATGCTGCAAGGACAATGATGATGAAGCTAAATTGCCTAATCTCTATTGGAGAGAAGTTGTCAATACCATTGTATATAATTTCAATAGAGTACACATAAAAGGTGATACCGGTAAGACTCCTTATGAATTATGGTCTGGTCATACTCCTATTGTCATATATTTTAGAATTTTTTAAGTAAATGCTATATTAGAAGAGGTGAAGGAATATTTTTGGGTTGTTCCACTAAAAGAAAAGCATATAGATGTTATTAAAAAATATTGAATAGGATAATGGAGAGCATAAATGTCATGGTGGGTGAGCAGGATAACAATTAGATCAGATTAGATCATATGACTATGGACCGGAAGATGAATTTGTCAAATCAAAACTACCAGTGCAATAATTACTTCAAAACATAGATCCAATTGCTCTGGTAACATCAGACAATTATGTTGGCATAACTGATGAAGATAATGATGGGGAGATTGTTGGCATATAGAGTTGTTAATAAGATGAACATGACCAGTAAAGTTGATGGAGATTATTGGCTATATAATGATGATATAGTTGTAAGTTGTTTGATAACTTTATTTGTGTTTTCATTGATGGCAACCATGTTTTCTTAGTCATCCAAGTCATCTAGCCTAACTAGTAGTGGAATTGGTTGATAGAAAGGTAAACAAGAATAGAGCGATGATCAAGAGAACGACATGGATGATTGGTGAAGAGTTAGACATTACAGTTTTGCAGGAGTGTTAAAGACAGGAACATGTACCTATGTTCCAAACTGCATCAATAGATTCAGTGTATTGAGTGAGTAATGATTCTGTCATGAACTCTATGAAGAAGAATGTATACCGGTAACAAATCTTTAACCAATAATGATTTAAGGTATGGTTGTGGATCTTATCATGTTCATAACTTAGTGATCATGTTCATAACTTAGTGATTACATGTCAAAATCCATGTGTAATAATAAGATGGTGTTTGAGTGCATACAAGGATCGAATTTCTTGGCAAACAACAAAGCGCGTAGTAGAATGTGACAAGGGTTTGACTTCTTATCAAAATGATGTGCGGTGATCATTCAATGGTGGAAATTGTCTAGAAATTTGTTGGAATAATCTGTAATGATCTGTAATATAAATTCATTGTATTTTGAATGTAGTTAGGGTTATGTAGCTGACCTAACTGAAAAGTGTATTTAGGGTTAGTTGGACAAGATATTTTGTGTCGGTGATTTAAGAGAAGGTGTTTCCAAACCAAATTGAAGTGTCTACGTGTGTAGAAGAGGTATTGAAAAGGATTTGTACTAGCAAGCAAGGAAGTGTTGTAATCAGATCATTTTCCTTGTTGTTCCCTAACAGTTACAACAATTTGAAATCCTTAACCGGGTAGATCCTAACATGTCTTACATTGTAAATCCCTTCACCAGGTGGCTCATTAACTTGAGTTTGAAATCCTCTAACAAGGTTACTCCTAACAGGGCTGAGGCAAATCCCTTAGGCAAGTGACCGCTAACAGGGTCTACTCTTAACCAAGCATATTGTAAGCTCTTAACTGGGCTAAGCATTTAACCAAGCACATTCCAAAAGAGTGCAAATATTTTGTGGGTGCTAATTCCCACCATGGTTTTTCCCAATTGGGTTTCCATGTGAAAAAAATTGTGTTCATATAGTGGTTTCATTATTGATTTGTGCATTTGATATCTTTTCTTTGTTTTCATAATGATAAACACTTGAGTGAATGGTTTGGTAAATCTATTTATGAAGATTGTTTGAGTAGTTACTAGTACAGTTTTTTTAAGTATTGCAAAATTGTTTAACTATTGATTCACCCCCCCCTCTCATTAGTAACTAGATCCTCATAATAACAATTAATGTCAGAGCCTAATTCCCTTAAAATCTTAATGCTTGGGAAGGATCTCTAAGGCTAACATGGGGGAAGGTTTAATGAGTTACAAAGAGGTTTCACACAAGCTTGCAGAATCTAAAGAAGCCCTTGGTGAACTGAAGGTCAAATACAAAGCTTCTTTGTCTAAGAGAAGAGAGTTGGCTGAGAAGTTGTTGGAACTTACTGAAAATAGTTCATCAAAGGAAGCAAACACTGATGCCTTGGTTAATGAGGTGGAAAAGTTGAATGATGATAAGACAAATCTGAGGAGAGAGTTGGAAGCCCTTACCATCAGGATGAGCCAAGAGTTGGAAGCCAGCAGGATAGCTTTAGACACAATAAGAGATAAGGAGCGTGAGATCATTAAGATGAACTGGGAGATTGGTACATTGCATGCACATATTCGTGAGGAAAAAGAGGAAATACAAGTTGATATAGACATCGCTATGCCTTTTAGAGAAAGTCTCACAAAGAAGAATGAGGAACTTACCAAGGAGTTGGCTAATGTAAATGAGTTACTAGCTAAATTCAACAAGAGCACTATTATGCTTGATGAGCAGATTCAGACACAAAGGCAGAATGAAGATACACATGGCTTGGGATACACAAACTTTGAACAAGGAGATCAACCCAGTACCAAGGACACCTCGCATGAAGCCAAATCTACACCAAAGACCAAGAAGAACAGTGGTAAGAGAACCTACAAGCTAGTATGTTTTAACTCTCATAAGGTAGGTCATACTGCAAATGTTTGTAGAAGTAGATCCAATACTTTTGATGGATATAGACCTAATGCATATGAAGGATATAAGCCTAGCACTTTTCATGGATATTGCTTCAATTGCAACAAGTATGGGCATAGAGTTGTTGAGTGTACATCAAGAGTGAACAATCAGATATCTTACATGGATCAGAGGTCTAATGGTGAATGGAAAAAATCTTACAACGACTGGAGTGTTGGGACTGATTAAAATTGAATCAAGTTTGTAGGCCTATTTCAAATTTTTGCTCTGTATGTCAGAAAGGCACCCAAATAAGTCAGTTTGAATGGCCTAGTTGGCAAGGGGGTAAAATGGAGCCGGTTGATTTTCAGAGGGTAAGGCTCAGGTTTCATGTCCCACACCTTTCATTTGGCCTATTTAGTGTGTTGCAACTTTCAGAATTCAGTTTGGAGAAGTTTATCAAGTACCCGTTTTGAGGGGTGAGCTGAAAGTGCATTCTAGGCACAAGTGCAAATTTTATTAAGTAGCCTACTTTGGGTGTTTATATCTTTTTCCATGTTTATTATCATGAAAAATTTCAAAATGGATTGAATTTTATGCATAAATGTGAGTCAACATGCAAAATTTCAAGTCCTTATGAATCCGTTTGCTCAATTTTCAAAGCTCAATCCATTTGTAGTTTGTGATGTTTGCACAAGTGTAAAAATGTCCCGGTGAGCGTCATGTAAAAATGTTTGTTCCGGGCTAATGTTGGTATAAATGGTGAGATACATTTCAAATTTCAAGCTTTTCTCAATCCGTTTGATCGGTTTTCAAAAGGACTCATTTTGCCATCAAATTCAGTTATCCACACTTCCAGTGTTAGATCAGTTAATGTAGCCATTTTGGTGAGTGCACCATTTGCATCCTATCAGTCTGGTGATCGAACTAAGAATTCAAAGATTTAATATGTATTTAAAGGTACCTATGTTCCGAATTTGAGGACCCATGGAGGTCGTTTGATATTTTTGAGAAAGGCATCATGTGTTGCCAGGACATTGACTTTATCAGGTCCGCAGTGTGAACAAAGCCAGTTGGGCATTTTCGGAAATTAATATCTCTTTTCTTGGGACTCGTCTTGAGAAATCATTTGGTAGAAGTCATCCTTGTATATCAGAGTACACACCTATCAGATAGTGAGCTCCAGAAAGGTGTTTTGACCACATTGAAAATTACGTCTTCGCGATTAAATGCGAAAATTATGGCGTAATTGCCTGAAGGTTGTAAAATGTGGATTAATGATCCGAAAACGATGCCGATCATTTCCAGAGGTATGTTTGAGGTCTGTGAATCATTTCAAAGGCCAGTTTCTTGAAATCGAAAATGTTTTTAGTCGGACCCACTTTGGGGCCCGACCTGGCTCATGGTTGTGCATTAATTTTATGGTGAAATAGTTCTAATGAAAAAGTATGTATCTTCCAAAACCAAGTTGGGTATAGATGTAGTGCATATTTTTGCTTCCTTTTGGAGAGAATATAATAGGTTTTATCATATCAATGTAACAAATCTTATACTTTATGCAATCAGTAGTAGCATGGGCGAATGTGATTATAAACTGCAGAAGTGTAAAACCCCCTCTTTCAGCATGGATGAGAAAAACATAAGTGAAAACATCATTGTAAATGATAGATTGAGGTAAAGAAGAGTTTTCATTATTTTGACAAGAGTACAAAAGGATTGTCCATCATGACAACCTCTGCCATTAAGCATTGTGCAAGATCAAATGATCAAGACAATGAGAAATCAATTCTTGAAGAGTATTGATCAAGAATGTAGGGATAAGTGTGTCAATACTTCAAGAGCAACCAAGAGAGGAGCAACATCTTTGGCATCACAAACATTGATCTGTTTTTAGAAACCAAATGATATTGCCAGCAACTCCTTGCCTGTGGCACATGATGGCTGGAGAAGGGCAGCTAAAAACTTAATAATGCAAAGCAAATACTAGCACTCCCCCTCCTTTGCATAGAACATGGAAATGATGGAAATTGGCAAGCCTGAAGCAGTAAAGTTCTCCCTCTTGCATGGCTTTATCAGAGTTTTTCAGACTTCAATGATCCCCACGTGACTGGTGAAAGGGGGAGTTTTGAAATCAAATGCAAATTGCAAGTGCAGCGTGGGTTTATGTCTCCAGCAAGTGCAAAGCATTGAAGTTGCAGCAAAAACAATTTAATAGAGCTTCCCTCCTCCCTCACGTGGCATTCTAAAAGCATGGGAACTTTTAAGCAACTGCAATCAACAACTAAAGCTTCTCCCACGCAGCAAGTAAGAGACAAGTCCTTCAGCAAAATGCATATTGGCAGGTTGAGTGCCCATCTCCAATGGCACGTGATAGCTTTGAATGGGCATGGAGTGGTTTAAAACAAATGCCAACAGCAAATACAAATTTCTTAGCAAATACAATAATGCAAAAATGTAATAGCATTCCCCCTTGCGTTAGTCTTTAGCATTCTTCCAAGCAAAATCTGGAAATCACCATGAAAACCCAGGAGAAAAGCTTTAAAAATGCAGTCCCAGGCAAATAGCAATATCCCACATTGGCTGGGAATTGGACTTTTTTGATGTTTATAAACAAAAACGCACTATAGTAATATGTCTAAGCCATAAAGGCTTTTGACAGATGGTGCCTATGGGTGCCCAAGGCGGGCCCACGCGTGAGCACGCTTCTCGAGGCAATGGAGGAGGTGATTGAGTGGCGACCAAGTGGACCCCATGCATGCACGCTTATCGAGGCAGATAGGTGAAATTTTGCAGAGGAAGGTCGGCTTAACAAGTGAGAAAGTTCGAGATGGATCGATGGTGCACGCTATTTCGCGAAGGGAAGATGCACGTGAGTTACACCCTGCGAAATAGCAAAAGTGAACGAGAGTCATCCATGTGGCATAGTTGGCGCATAGGTGGCGATCCAGTGGCGATGACATGGTGATGAAGTGGCGGATGAGCAAACGAACATGTGGCGGTGATGAGGTGTCGTCCTAGGTGGCACCCAATGGACCCCATCAGCCAATCAGAGGCTGCCATGTGGCAAGGCGTCAGAGCACAAATGGAGGCAAAAATCAAAATTAAAATGAATAAATGATATAGTTCTGACTATAATAAAATTCGAAATATTTAAATGACTGAGCACAAATGGGAATTAATTCGCCCAGGGTCTAAATTTTGGCCAAAATATAAAGTATTATATATCGTCGGAAAGCTCTCGGAGTGAGGAATCTGATTATGAGATTAATTTTGACAAATGTGGGATATTTTGGAGGCAATTTCCACGGGAACAAAATTCAGTTAGAGAGGAGACACTTGGCAATTCAGTTGCAGATTTGATTTGGTTCCCTCTCCCTTTTATTCCCAATTCTTCTCAGTTGTAAGGGTTCCAAAAATTTGGAAAATGCTCCAGATTTGATGGCTTCCATTTTCTGAAGATCTTGACCCAAGTTTGTAAATGCTTCTATTTGGTTTCAGGGTATAGAGATTGTAGTGCAGTGTTGTAAATATGGTTTTAATTGCAGGTCTTATTGGTGTCAGGCATGAGTAATTTCTCACAAGATTGTCTCTGTGATATTTTTTTTATTATTATGAATTCAATCCTCAAGGAGGATGAAATTTGTCATCTCAAGGAGATTGTATGATTGTTTGTAGGCATTCTTCAATGAAGAGTTTAAATTCTATAGTCAGTCATAAATAATGAAATATGTATCCAGATCTGATGAATTTGTGAATGAATCAAATAGTGCATTAGTATAAGGTATTGATGCATGAATATCTTGTTTAAGGAAAACAAACTTGCATCTATGATTCATATTTGTAGTTCTGTGAGTGACTCTGCTGCCCAATGAACAAGGCACTAGTCTTTGACAGATTTGGGAATGGTCTCAGATATACATTCTAAAAGATAAATCTATTTCCCTTTATGTTTAGGGGTTAATATTCTATCCTTCCAAAGCTCTATTTCACCTATTATTTGTATAAGATCCAGCCCATCTGTACCTGTTACCTAATTTGGTGAGCTTGTGGAATGGTTTGTCTGCTCATTGTTGATGCAGTCTTATGTTTGTGATTATTGTATTCAATGCATCAAAAGGGTGTCCCCCCGTAGGTCTAGCAGAACCCAAAGTGCAGGAGGATCATTAGGATCCTATGTTATGTTGTCCAAGCCCTGAGGTGTTTCATTGATTAAGATTGGCTATCTCATAGATAGATTTATAGGTGTCCTGGGTTATCACTTTTGGTGAACAACACGGAGGAACCCTACTTGGCAGAGATCTTACAATGACTGGAGGAACCCTACTTGGTAGAGACCTTATGTGAATCAATCTAGTCCATATGAAATGGAGAATAGATGGAACATGACATGTTCAATCTGTCACAACTATGGTCATTTTACTATGAATTGTCAGAGAAGAACTAGTAGAGGCAATGTTGGACCCTAGAGAGCATTTGGAATGGCATGTTTCCACTATCACAAACTAGGACACATTGCAAGATTTCGTAGAGCTAGAATGAAGCAACCAGTTAATCGATCTGTTGACCAAAAATGGAAGAAGAAGGTAGATGTGGAAGAAACCAGAAGTGAAATGAATAAGATATAAAAGAAGAAAAGTTAGGAGATTCCATTGGAGGACTCCAATTCTTCACCTAGTGTGGAGAATCCCTCACCAGAAAACTAAGCTATGTATGAAGCTTAGGGGGAGCATATTGTCAAATCCATTTCCGGACCCCCTAAATGGTATGTAGCAAGTCAAATCTATATATTTTGATGCAATATGATGTTACGAAGTGATTTTGAACTGGTTACATTTCAAATCGATAAATTGGATGTGATATGTGAACTGGTAGCAATTTCTATGGTTGAAGGATGATTAGGGTATGTTCAATTAGTTTAGAAAAAGGAAAATAAAAAAGTGTTTGATAGTCTCATGTTTCACTTAGCATTTTTGAGAGCACATATAGAGAGAAACAAAAACATTGAAGAGCTTTTGATTTCTACTTTGGAAAAGTTGATAGCGGACCAAGAAGATTGTGGAAAGTGTTAATGTGAAAGTTGATGAGTATTCTGACAAATCTGATGATACCAGCAAGTCTCATGTAGTAGATGAATAGAAGATAGTGACTATTGTACCAAGAGTTCAAAAGGATGCTAAGAAGAACACTATGGAGGATACTACCCAATAAGAAGATGAAGATGAAGAACAAGAACAAGAAGAAACTTCTATACCAGAATTGGTTATGCCTAGATATATAAAGTTGAATCACTCAGTAGATCAAATAATTGGAGACAGGACTGCTGGAGTACAAACAAGAAGAAAGATCAGAGAAAGTGCTTGTTTGATTTTCATAATTAAACCTAAGATAGTGAGGGAAGCTCTCAAGGATGATGATTGGTTAAAGGCTATGAATGAAGAACTTGATCAAATAGAGAAAAACAACACTTGGTCACTTGTCCCCAAACCATCTGATAAAAATTTGATTGGTACTGAGTGGGTGCTTAGGAACAAATTGAATGAAGATGGTGAAGTGGTTAAGAAAAAGGCTAGACTAGTTTGCAAAGGATATGAACAAGAAGAAGGTGAAGAATATGGAGAAACCTTTGCACTGATTGCTAGACTTCATGGAGTAAGAATGCTACTTGTATACACCTAAACATGGTTTGAAGATAATTAATTAAATAAGCAATTATTTAATTAATCCCCCTTCCTAGTTTAATTGAATTCACTAAGCAATTTGATTAAATTCCCCCTTTCATCTACTTACTAATAAATTTAAGGATTTATTTAATAAGTTCATTTCATAATCCCCTTTAATTAATTAATTCCCCCATCAAATTCATTTCTTCTAAATCCCATAATTAATTAAAATAAATCAATTTATGAGTTGTTGAGAATTAATGTCTTTTCCTATTATTTGAATTTTTAAATTCAAATTCTCCTAACTTCTAACCACTTAACCTAACCCCTTCTAAACCTAACTCATTCCATCTAACCCTGGATTTTAATTAACCAGCCTAGCTTGCACATCCTAACCACCATGTCCCCTTTCCTTAGACACTTGCCCTCTCATGAGCAAAGCTTTGTGACACTTGTCACTAAGTGTTCCCTTTAATCCAACCCCTTTGCCAACCTCCTCCAATTTAACCATTGATATCTTCAGACTTAATCTTGACCATTGATTCTTGCCACCTCACCCCTAGCCATGGAAATCTTATAAATAGACCCCATTTTGGAGAAATAATCATCCCATCTCATTTGAATTCAAGAATTGTTACTATAAGCATATAGCTCTTAGAAAATCACTCTTAGCATTGTTATCATGTTCAATTTTAGCTTAATTGCATCTTCATTTTAGCTTATTTTGTAGAATAATCATGAAATAATGTAGCTTAATCATGCCATCATAGCTAGATTATGCATCTTCATCATTTAAATCCTCCATTTAAGTGTAGTCGAGTCACTAGAATTTGCATAACCAGATCTGAGAGAAAAACTCATACTCGCATTTACTAGGAGGTGATAAATCGCTTAGCTATGGTTTGTCTTTCTTTGCTTTATTTGTTAACCATGCTTATAATGATCTATTGAGTGTTTTGTGTTGCAGGAACATGTATACACTTCACAAGCACGACATTTTGACACCCACCGTGGGGCCAAAATTATCATTTTTGGCCTCCCACGATTCATCAACATTCATCTCTACCAGGTCTAAATTAGAATGTCATACAAACTCATTTCTGGCCTAGTACGACATGGTTTGTGAGCTGGAACGACAAGAGATCCTAACTCGTACGAGCATGTAGGAAAATTTTAATGTCATACTATCTCTCGTCCTGACTCGTATGAGCTCTCATATTGACTCGTATGGTCTCAGAAAGATACTCACATGAGTGGGTAAGGTGTGTCGTATGACACTCTGCTTCTGTGGTTTTTTTTAAATTGACTGCATGTTAAGGGTTTGATGCTTTAATTGATTACCACTAATGCTAACTCTGTTTTATTTATGAGATTTTTGGTAGCCTAGCTCTTTTCTGTAGGACAATTGTCAAAGATACGCTAGTCAAAGACCAAATTCAAAACACATCAATCACTACTAACGGATTTATTTTGCAGGTTGCCTAAAAGAATTCAACAAATCTTTGTGTATTCCTTAAAGTTTTTTAAGGCACATTTATCCTTTGCTAAAGGAATGATCAATCATGTATTTTGTGTCTTTGATGATAGGCGAGTATGCTCTCACCTTTCTTAGGTGATCAGAAAGTTAGATTCATCTTCTGCTTTCATTAGTGCATTTCTTTAGCAGACTTGCCCTCCTGAGGAGTTAATAACTCTTAAAGCCATTACAACCAGTGTGACGGGAATGACCTAAGTGGGAATGGCTAAGGCCAAGTAATCCAACCCACTATAAAATAAATGTGATTTGATGAAAATCAAGTCAACAGCAATGCTTGGGAATAGCTCTCCTTCGTACCTTCAATTATATCAAACCTTGGTTTTCAAGGCTGGGAGACCTCTTAATTGAGTATTATACCCCAACACACAGAACGAATCCCTTACTAGTTCTGGTTAAATTAGTAGCTACCTGATTCACCTCCGAAAGGGTGATAATCTTTGTGAAAGAGAGATAGTAACTCTCCCAAGATACTTTCCATATCATGCCCCCATTACCGTTTGGAGTCGGATAATACGATGTTGAGAATCCATTGTGTGAGACTCAGCGGTCGTATTCTAATTAGCTATTGGGTGTGTACCTAAGCTTGCAAGCAAAGGTTTTCTCTCCTCAGCCATCTTTCTTAGGGTTTAGCATGATTGGAGTCACTTATCACATCATGTGTTTGTTGTGTGTTCATCCCTAAACTAAAAAATCAGACATCTAAAACTAGAAAACATAAGCAAAACATCAAAATTCACTAATCCAAATTCGGAAAAACAAACATTTTTTATCTCTGTCTTGTTCCCTGTCGTACGAGTCAGGTGATCTGTCATATGAGATATGTGTTTTGTCGTATGGTTCATAAATTTTTGTTGTATGAGTCTCTTCTCTTTCAAAGGAAATTTCTGATTTGTCATCTGGTCTTGTATCTTTTGTTGTATGGTTCATGAAGTATTATCATACGAGTCTCTCTTTTTATCTGTTCAGAGCTACCACTTTGTATGAATTTTTTAGGTTTGTCATTTTTCTTGATCAGTTTGCAGTAATCATAAACATATGTTATCTATTGCTTTTTGCTTGGATTGTCTCCTTTGTTTTCTTGGTCAAGTTATCATCCATCAAAATCAGACTTTAGAACATAAACACCTCAAGATTTTCAAGTGCTCACCCTCAACAATTTCAAGATCTAAACATCTCAAAGTGCATTATCACCCTATTTGGTAAACCGATCACTCAAACATAGTTCTCATCAGGATCTATCATCCTTTATCACAAAACTGAAACGTTTGGTTAGGATAATCTTGTCCCACATCGTAGAATATATCGTTCCTATTGGACTTCATTTTTACTAAATCATCATCATTGCACTTAAACTGAAGATCGAAAAACTTGCAAACTTTTAAACACTTGAATCATCTTTTCATGTCATATCACGCTATCACATTTACATTGATAGTTGATCACTTATCAAAACAAATTTTGGACAATCGAATCCCTAAAACAGAAATAGAAACATTTGAAATAGCTAAAAATCATATCACCATGACATACCAAAGAAAAATACAAGTGACAAACCAACATATCAGAGCAATCAAACAAGTTCAAAATCAAAATCCAACTATGTTAAAACCTCACAAGGATTCAAATACATCTCAAAATAAAGGTAGTTCTTTTATGCAACTCTTAAAGATATCCCTAAAGGATTTGGCTGAGAAAGATCAAAATCGTGCACCTATATCTAGCAATGGCTCATCCCCCCATAAGAAAATTGACTCTCCAAAGGCATCTATTCTTACACCCCTTAAAAGCTTGCAAAAACCTTCCATAGCATCCTCACCAAACAATACACCCAAAGCTGAAGTTCCCCAAGGGATGTCCATAATTGCCATCAAACCTATTTTAGAGGATCCTATTCAAAGATCATCTCCTTCATATCCAAGCATTAATTCATTATAGCATCCCCATAACGCACTCTTGCAAAATTGAAGTCCTCATTCATAGAATGCTTGTTAAATGAGTCCTAATAGATGGGGGACCTTGCTTGAACATTTTCTCTTTGAGTCTTGTCCATGCTCTAGGATATTTAGAAGATGCAGTTGATCCCAGGAAAAAGATAAAATCAAAGCCTATGGTGAAGAAGAGCATTCCTCTAAAGGAATTGTGGTATTATCCCTCAAAGTGGGATCTTTGCAGAAAGACACAACATGCCAAGTTCTAGATGTGGACCTACCATACAACATACTCTTGGGGAGACCATGGATACATGACATACAAGCTATTGCATCAACATATCATCAATGCTTAAAATTTCCATACAATGGACATGAAATCACAATATTAGCAGACTCAAATCCATTGCAATGTTGTAATAATATGAAATCAGCTCAAGAGGTCATTGTTTCACATAACAAAGAGGCAACATATTCAAGCACACAATCCAAGGAATAATCATTTGCATCAATTCTATCAAACATGAAGAAAAAAATGTAGCTAAGAGATCAAGGGACCGAAGAATATTTTCTATCATGGATAAACAAACAAGAGCAACTTGAAAGGGAAAGAGAAAAAACATATATAGATGTCAATGTAGTTCATGCGTATGCAAGACAAACATTAGGAACTAGCTTACTTGAATCAGAATCACAATTAGTTGACATGGACTTAATTGAGGACAATCAGGAGTTTCTTATGCGAGGTCATTCTGATGAGAGTATCATTCTAGACATGGAAATACATATTGAAAGCTCTGATATCTCTATCATGACCCCAAATATCTTTGACATAATTCAACATGAAGACACTTTATCCTTAATTCATCCTAAACCTATGGACTGGGAAAATGAAGGACATACTGTTATTGATACCTTTCCTAATGACCAGGCCATATCCTTATATCTTAATGAAATCAAACCCACAACAACTCTCACCAAGAATTTCAGCAACGTATCTTCAAGTCAAATGGGTGTCAAATCTCCTAGTCACAAAAGTGAACATAAAGAAAACAATACCAAGTCTAATGTTGAAAACCATTTACTGCCAACATTAGATCTAGAAAAAGTAAAAAGAAAGTAAGCATCTAAAGGTGACAACCTCCTTGAGGCACCAGAAGATGGGAGATTTGACACCTTACCTGAATTCTATCAAAAGAGGTCATTTATCCTAATGGAAACAATAGAGGTAGTTATCATGGGCACACCTGATCTATATCCAACAACTTCTCTATCAAAACATGAAGTACAAAAATATTGGGAACTCTTCAAAAGAAGGCAAATCAATTTTACCTAGTCATATACAGACATTCCAGGGTTTGATCCATATATTACAATGCATCACCCAAATATCAATCCAGGAGCAAGAATCAATAATAGACCACAACACAGATCAAGAGTAGGTATTCTATTCATCACACCACAAGGTCATACAATCCCAAAAGCATACAAAATAAGCTTTCCATGTACCAATAACATAGTAGAGTATGAAGCTTTGGTTATAGGTATCAAAATGGCTATAGAATGGAACATTACACAACTTCAAGTCTTTGGAGACTCTCATCTCGTCATTAATCAAATTAATGATGACTATCAAACAAAGGATGAAAACTTAATGCCTTATAAAAATATGGTTGATGATATCAAGAAATAATTTATAGAAATAAATTTCCAACAGATTCCAAGGAACGACAAAAAAGAAGCAGATGCCATGGCTACACTTGCTTCTCTACTTCAGACATAGGAAAATCAACATCTTTATGAATTCCTAGTTGAAAAGTTGTTTTATCCTGCCCATAATTGTCCTAATTCCCAAACCATCTGTCAACTTATTGGACATGATTCCTCTCGCTATGGTTAAAATTACACATACCTGAAAGATAACATCTTACCTCCCGACTTATTGAAGAACCAAAAGAGAAACTTTATTCACCAATCCTCCCATTTTACTCTTGTCGCGGATACCCTATTTAAACAAGGTCTAGACCATACTATTTTAAGATGTCTCGAACAAGAAGAATCTGAGAAGGCCTTACATGAAGTCCATAATGACATTTGTGGCACTCATTCAAGTGGTCTTACCCTTTCAAAAAAGCTCATATGCTTGGGCTATTATTGGCCGACCATGGAATGAGATTCTTTTTAGATAGCTAGAACATGCAAACAATGTTAGGTCCATGGGAATTTGATTCATGCACCAGCACAAGAACTTCATGCTTTGGCAACATCTTGGCCTTTCTGCCAATGGGGTCTTGATCTAGTAGGAAAAATAAATCCTTCTTCATCTAATGGTTACAAATTCATCCTTGTAGCTACAGAATATTTTACAAAATGGATTGAGGTAGTACCTCTCATAAATATCACAAGAAAACAAATTGCTGCATTTATCTTGAATTACATCATCTATTGCTATGGAATACCAATGAACACTATCACTAATAATGGGTGATCATTCAAGAATCAAGACGTACAAGAGTTATGTGAGAAGTTCAAGATCCAACATAGATTCTCCACACCCTACTATCCACAAGGGAATGGGCAAGCAGAAGCATCAAACAAAACTATTTTGAAAATTCTCAAAAAGATAGTGAATGATGCTGGAGGAGATTGGCATATTCAATTAAACCTCTCTCTATGGGCCTACCATACTAGTATCCGCACACCAATAGGTGCCACACCTTTCTCTCTTGTTTATGGATCAGAAGTAATACTACCAATAGAAGTAGAGATACCTTCTCTATGAGTATCATTAAAAGGTCTCATCCCAGATGAAGAACAACGAGTATCTAGACTGCAAGAGTTAGAATTGATCCATGAACAAAGACAAAATGCCTTTGATCATTTAAAGGTATATTAGAAAAGAATGTGTCAGAGCTATAATCACAGGGTCAAACCATGAATCTTTCAAGTAGGAGAACTAGTAATAAAGGAAAATCCACGCAACCAGGCAGATCGAGACAAGAATGGAAAGTTTGAACCAAACTAGCTAGGTCCATTTGTGATCACAACAGTATTTGGATCAAGAGCATATCAACTATCAACATAGGATGGAGATCAGCTCAAGGAACGTATCAATAGCATGCATCTGAAGAAGTTTTATGTCTGAAAAAAACAAAATAACCAAAAGTAGTGGAAAAAGCAAAAAAATCAAAAACAGTGAAAAAGCAGAAAATCCAAAAAAAAAATCAAATATGAGAAAAAGTGCAATAAAAATAGATGGTGAAAACCTGGCAAACATGTGCTATCTATCGGCTAGCTCTTCCATCTATTAGTTCATGCATCTTTCCTCTTGCTTGCATTCATTTTCCATCAGCATTGTTCATATCCATAATAAGGCTTTTGTACATACACAGGCATCGTAGCTGCTCTCTCACCATTGTTTGGATCATTGAGTATATCATAACGAATTTGTTTCTAGGCTTGGGCAGAACCCTGCACTTAGCTAGGGGAAAACTTTTGATCATTTTGAGCTTAATCAAACAGGTAGAACAAATAGTTAGACAACTCTTATCAAGCGAAAACTGAGACATGTCCAACATTGAACACGAGATCAAATTATCAACCATCACACTATCACAAAGTTAGTCTAAACGCATGGATGATATCTTTTGGATAATGATTTTAACATGATTGTTCAACTTTTATTTGCTGTATTGATTTTTGCTATCATGATTTCTGAGTAACTCCAAGATATCTTTGACTAGAGGAACAATGAAGGAACATGATATTTTTCTAGTCTGCTATATGAAAATTGATCATTAATATGTGCAAATTTGTCTCAGGACATGATCATTGGAGTATCATCGAAGATATTTCCAATTTTTGTATTGAAATGATTAATACTACCTATTTCATGCAAGGAACACTCAGGTTATCTCGCTTCAATTATACCTCGATGCTTGTGCTAACTTTCCATATCAAAATTCAGGAAAATAGTGCTCAGGTTATCATGGTTTAATTATACCATCAATGTTTGCACTCACTTCCCACATTTTAAAAAGCTCAATAATGACAAAAATGCAACAATCCAGTGACTGGTCCGATCATAGCATTGCTCCTTTTATCCAAGGTTAAATCTATCATAGGAATCATCACAAGTGTATACGCAATCAGAATGATGATCATATCTCTCCAAATATTGTCAACCAAGCAAAAATCTTATGCTACCCTCTCATCAGATCCAACATCAACATATCTAAATCTTACTAGAAATTGATATCAACAAACTGATAGTTCTTTATCGAATCAATCTTATCAATTCTATCAATCAATCACATCTAAATAAATTTTCTCATGTCTTATACAGGATGTATCTTTCCTGAAACTAGATGTTTTGATCATGTCTTATACAGGATATATTGTTCCTGAAACCAGATGCTTTGATCATCTTTGTCTTATACAAGAGGTGTCATTCCTTAAACCAAACTGAATCTCAATCTTATCAATCAAATCAAGCTTTATCAATAATGAAGAACCACATTACTGTAATTGTAGAACTCGCATTTTCATCAACCATAGTTGTAGACATCAAATCATTTCTCATCAGGACATCAATTTTGCAATCATCCAACCAAACTCCAAAAATCAATTATCTCAATTGATCTCCCAAGGGGGCATCATCATATCACAATTTATCAATCAAGAGCTGGGGCATCCTATTGAATCAATATCATCATCAAAACAAGATTATGCTTTTAATCAAAGTGTCATCACACCTCACTTCAAAGAGGGGAATAATGCATACACCAAGATAATCAATCAAATAAGCAATTATTTAATTAATCCCCCTTTCTAATTTAATTGAATTCACTAAGCAATTTGATTAAATTCCCCCTTTCATCTACTTATTAATAAATCTAAGGATTTATTTAATAAGTTCGTTTCATAATTCCCTTTAATTAATTAATTCAAATTAATTAGTTCTGCCCATTAAATTCATTTCTTCTAAATCAGTGGGCCAAATGGGGAGATTGTTGGCAATATGTTGGATTTGGTCAAGTGTTATCATTTATGTCAACACTCTATCTTAGGTGGACTTGGTGTTTATCTTGGTTTTGGCTATGATTCTAATCTGGTATGATCAGATCCTTGGTTTTGGTTTTGGATGGTTATATGCTTGTCATATTCAGTTGGTTCATGATTTGGTGCTATAGAAGCTATTGCTTATGTTCCTGGTTGGTATTTCTTGGTACCAGTTAGCTCTACCGGTTAGCGATATTTGATGATATGGTTTAGTGATTTTGGTCCAACTTATGGAAATGGTTTCTAACGTGTTGAAGTTGTATCTTGATTGTGTCCCAATTTTTTGGTGGCTTTGCATTGGTTGACGTACTGAAATGGTGGTCCTATTTGGACCCAGTTAGATATTTTGTGTTATTAGACTGAGGGTTTCTACCGGTTGGTGAAACGTGTTGGAGATTGGTCTTAGCGTGATTTCCGGTGGATATAATTGTTTGGGAATTTGATTTAGGTCCATGCTATGTAATGTAAAACATTATATTGGTCCAGTGATATCATGTGATGTAAGTTTTGTAATTATGGGTTTAGAGTTTAGCCGACCTTATCATAAGGTTGATGATTTGTATTTATAGGTGAATTATTCATGTAATTTTGAGATCAATGGTATGGGATGTTATCAATGGTTATGTTTGCATTATTAGAGGAAGGTTTATTTGGGAAAAAGTGATATATCATTCGGCATAAGGTTTTTGGTGTTGCAGGGAAAACATCTGTGCTTAATCGGAACTGTATCAAGCATTCAGAGATGTTATTTTCTTAGTTCATTCTTTCTAGATTGTAGTCCAATGCTTTTGTAAGTTAGTGAGACTTCTCTTTTGTAATGATAAGTGAGCTCTAGGCAGTTGGCCTGATTTCAAGTGCAATCCCCATTGTAATTAATTCACATACTACTGCAGAAGTATTATCTGATTGTGGGTAGGGTTTCCCACCATGGTTTTTCCCTTTATTAGGTTTTCCATGTCAAAATTTTTGGTGTTGTGTGTGTTGTGCTTTCATGTTTTATCTTTCATTATGTTGGTTTCCTTGTGCTCTGGTATAAAGGTTATAATTTGCAATAGTTCTGATTGTTGATAGAAAACGGATTCATCCCCCCTCTCAGTTTTCTCCTGGTATCAAATCTATCTAACAATTTTGGCATTGTGATTGAGCAGAGAATTGCGTTTAACCGAAACTATCATCAGGCACTTGGAGATGCTATTCTTTCAATTCATTCCTTTTGGATTGTAGTCTGAATCTTATTGTAAGTCAGTGAGACTTCCCTGAGGTTTGTATCCTTCTGGGTCATTATCTTTTGAGCAGTGAGCTCTAGGAAGTGTGCCTGAATGCATGTGCATTCCCCATTGTAACATTTTCACATACTACTGTAGAGTATCTTACTGTGGGTAGATTCCCACCATGGTTTTTCCCTTAACCAGTTTTTCCACATTAAAATCTTGGTGTTATGTGTTGTGCTATCAAAACTAATTCACCCCCCTCTCTCAGTTTTCCTTCATTGTTGTTGCCAACAATTGGTATTAGAGCCAAATCCTTTGGAAAAAGCTTAACCACTTGGGGAGATCCGGGATGGTAATTAGAACTGGAAGTGTTATTTTTAAGAAGGAGAGTCTGAGATTTGATGGAAGTAATTATGCTATATGGAAGAACCGAATGGAAGTTCACTTGAGATGTCTTGGAAAATATTACTAGAAGATTACAAAGAATGCCTATTCTGCTCATCCGAAGTGATTTGTTACTGCTAATGAGATCAAGGAAACTAAACATAACATTACAGCGAAGGAAGCATTGTTGAGTGCCTTGATTGATTCATAGATGACAAATGTAATGGGATTTTAGACCGCACATGAGATATGGGAGAAGCTTGAGGCCCTGTATGAAGGAGATAAACAAGTCAATGTTGCTAAGTTGCAGAGTTTGAAAGGGAAATATGAGATGCTGAATATGGGCGAAGATGAGAACATAAATACCTTTATGGCTAAAGTGAATGATCTTGTCCTAGGTATCAGATGTGTCAGTGGAACCCTTGAAGAAGATGAAATTGTTGCTAAGGTGCCGATATCATCATCTCCTTCTTACAAACATAAGGTAGCATCTATGGATGATATCTGGAGTGTGACTACAGTAACAAAAGATATGAAATAATTTTGCATTTGAGCTAAGAGAATTTGGTGAATCACATGGAAAGTCTAAGACAACATTTAGAGCATCTCTATCCAGAAAGTAGAAGTATGATCTTGAAGAATGCAAAATATCTAGCTATGAAAGAGAGAAGAGAGATGGAAGATAAATAAAGAGAACTAGATGAGATTGAAGCATTGATTGCCTAGAGATTGCCTAAGGGAGTCATTAAGTATGATGGAAAATTGCCCTTGAAATGTTTCTCTTGCAATAAGGTAGAACATTTTGCTTCTAGGTGCCTGGAGAGAATGGATAAGTATGATAGGCATGATAAATTTGACAAGCATGACATAAATGATAGATGTGAGAAGCATGTGAACTATGATAAGCCATACAAGTCTAACTAGAAGTATAGGAATCAGATTAACTGCTATTATGTTGTTGATGAAGGTATTACAGATGAAGAATTAGAAAGAGATGAAGTTGTGTTTCTTTCCATTAAAGAAGATGGATCGGTGCCTGTTGATTCAACTAGTTGCACTATTAAGGAGAAAGATTTGGTTGCTAAAGTTGAGGAAAAAGATGAATGGGTGATTGACAGTGATTGTTCACATCATATGACTGGTGATAAAAGCAAATTTGTGAGTATGGAAAGGTATGATGGTGGAATTTGGTGAGATTTGGAGATGACAAAGTCTATGTGATCTATGGTACAGGTTCTATTTCCTTTGATGGTAAGCGTAATATTGATGATGTTCTGTATGTTGAAGGTTTGAAGCATAATCTTTTAAGAGTTGGATAGCTGGTTGACAAAGGTTATGATTTACAATTCTAGAATGGTAAATGCAAGATCCTAAATGCCTCTAGTATAAAGATTACATCTAGAACTAAGACTGAATATAATATTTCTCATTTGAATGCTCGTGAGAAAAGTTACTTGATTGCTCAGATTGATGAAAGTTGGTTGTGGTATAGTAGAATGTGTCATGTTAATTTTGATTCAATGATTAAGATCAGTTCTACTCAAGCTGATAGAGATCTACCTAAGATTGTTAAGCCTTCTCATCTGGTATGTAAGGAATGTTAATTAGGTAAGCAAACAAGAATTTCTTTCAAGAGAAAACAATATACATCTGATGGATTGCTAGATCTTGTGCATACTGACCTATGTAGACCTACAAATATTAGAAGTGTGTAGGGAGACAAATATTTTATGTTGCTAATCAATGATTATTCTAGGATGATGTGGTTTGTCTTTTTGAAGGAGAAATATAAAGCATTAGACAAATTCAATATATTCAAAGCAAATAATGAGACTGACTCTGGATTAAGGGTGAAATGTTTGAAATTTGACAAGGGAGGAGAATTTTTGTTTTGGTGAGTTTGATTCATTATGTGAGAAGTATGGGATTAGAAGACAATTATCTACTCCCGGAACCCCTCAGCAGAATGGAGTTATTGAAAGTAAGAAGAGGATTGTTTTTATGGTGCAAGGACTATGTTGATTGAAGGAAATGTTCTGAAGATCTATTGGAGAGAAGCTACTAGGACTGTTGTTTACACATTTAACTGAGTTCATATTAAAGGTGATACCTGTAATACTCTTTATGAGCTATGGTTTGGTCATGTTCCTATTATGAAATATTTCAAAATATTTGGTAGTAAATGTTATATCAAGAGAGATGACGACATGGGAAAGTTTGACACAAGAAGTGATGAAGGAATTTTCTTGGGATATTCAACAAAGAGTAAAGCCTAGCGGTCCTACAATAAGAGATTGAGAAAGATAGTGGAAAGTGCAAATGTGAAGGTGGATGAGAACCTTGGAAAAGAAATCGGAGCTTACAGATATGATGATGATCAACATGTTGTTCTTGTTGGCATTTTGATGTTGTTTAGTTGTGATTGTCATTGATGGACACACACTTATTTTTTATATGAGTTATTCTCAACCCATACTATGTGATGTATTGTTGAAACCGATATTGTATGCCATTGTATGCATAGTCTTTGTTCATTAAAGACTATCGGTGTTTGGAGAAGGAGCTTACCGGTCAAAGCAGTATGAGGACTTCAAGCGGTACAAGGACCCCAAGCGGCACCCAATATTTTTAAGATCGAAATACTATGTTCCAATTTACCAGTCTTTGTTTGCAAACCGGTAATCCGTATACTATGTTTTATTAACCGAGAAACTTATAAAGTGTGATGAGTTATCATCCACCAACACCATTGTGTTGATTTTGTGTTGTGTTACACATTGTGTCTAGATGTACTATACCTAGGAAATTGTAGTCTAATCTCATTGGACTCACATGAAATCATATCCCTATATGAGGACATCATGTCTAGGGTTTTATGTGTGTGTGAAGGGTTGGGTAAGGAGATTAGGTTTTCAGAAAAAGGTATCTTGCAACAGAGATTGATAAAAAGATTGATGTAATGTTGCAATATGTTAACAGAGAGAAATCAAGGATCTAACTAAGTATTTTGTGCTACTTTCTAGATTACTTACTTGTTGATTACTAATCTCTTCAACAAGTCAGAAACCCTTAACTAGGTAGGCTTAGTTAGGCTTTTTCTAAATCCTCTAGCAAGGTGGTTCACAGTTGTGGATGTAAAATCCTTTAACAGGGTAGTCTTTAACAGGACTTATCTCCTAACATAGATCAGGATTCCTTGTTAGGATTAATTACAGTCCCAAAGATAGTGAGGGGGGGGGGGGGGGTGAATCAGTATCTAATCGGTTAACAAAATATTTAACCTTATTAAGTATTTTGCATTCCAAAATAGTGTATCGGTAAACAAGAACTAATGCAGTAAATAGGAACAATAAAGACAGCATAGAAAACACACCATAACACAAGATGTTTAACAAGAAAACTCAGTGTGGGAAAAACCTCGGTGGGATTTGTGACCCACAATATTCACTCACTGGCCAATGAATGGATATTACTTACAAGAGGGGCCTACACATGCAGGAAGGCCAACTACCTAGAGCTCACTACTCAATCTCTGAAAAGGAAGTCTCACGGACTTACAAAATGGATTATGAAAATCCAATATAATGTACTGCTATAATTCAGCATCCGCTATGCCATGTTCAGTACTGGTTTAATCTCATACTATAATCATAAACCTTATACAAAATCTTCCTTAATATTCACTCATCACTTCGACCATCATATGTCCATCCATCATCTATCATGTTAAAATGATTTACAAGAACTCATACATATATGATTCTATTACAATATGCCATGTCAGCTTTACAAAAGATATTTACAATTAAATACAATAAACAAAAGTTTATTCCTGTTGGCTGGAGTGTCAATATACATTGTTGTCGCTGTCGGTGAAGTGTCTGTCGGTGTCGATGCCTGCTAGTGTCAGTTCCTGAAGGTATCCACAAGGTTGTCGGTTAGTTGCCATCAATGACAACACCATCATTTCTCATTAGAGTCTAGAATGCCAACAATCTCCCCCTTTGGCATTGATGGCAACACTCATGAGAAAAATCCAAAAATCTGTTTCCAAACATGAAGTCCAAAAAGTTACCAAAAATGTGTGCTCCCCCTGAGCAGATGATCTCTTCTGGATAGTCATTTTTCTCTATCTACTACTCCCCCTTTGACATCAATGACAAAGGTTGTCAAAAATTGTCAAATAAGTGCAAAATTTTACCTTGAAGTTTGTAACTAGTTGGTTACAATCTGAAATAGGTCAGCCAAAACCAAGTTTAAACTTTGTATGAATCTGTTGATGTCCTTTCTTGGTTGCCTCAACTCTTTGGATTGTACCATTGAGATGATTCATATGCTCCTCCAGTGACTTTTTCCTTTGAATTAATGCCTCAGAGATCTCTTTCCTCAAAGAGATAAGGTTGTCTAGTTTAGGACTGAGTTTTTGCTTAAGCTCTCTGGCATTTGCCTAGATCCTTTCTTTCTCTTTCTCTAATTTATCCATCTTCTCCTCAAATCCTTCTATCTATTGCTCAATAACTGATATAGGTTTAGATGAACCAATGATATTATCAGCTATATCATCTATCTCCTTTTGTACTATGCTTATTTTCTTTTCAATATCTTGTGTTAACAGATCTGGCTTGCATGTGTCCCTATATAGTTCCTTGTATTCCAAAGTTGTTTTATTCAGTGCCTGTAAAAGTGTGTTAATGTGTTCCATGCACTTCTTTATTGTTTCCTCAAAGAATTTTTCTTTTTCCTTTTCCATTTTCTCTTTGAATGTTTCCTAAAATATTTCTAGAAATGAATTTAGACAATGTGTCTAACTGTCTTAAAGAATCCTTTATTTGATCTAAATTGCATTTTGGTGCAATGATCTTAAGAATAGGAATAGTGTCATCAATTGCCTTATAGGACAATGCATTACAATCCGTTATCTTCTTTATTGAGTCCAGAATTACTTCAGTCACATTTATAGTTCGCTCAGTGAACTACCAGATGTCTAACCAACTGCTTTTACTATCTGAGTGCTTGCAGTACTAGTAGCCAATTTGCTTGAATCAACCTCCGGTGGATCAGTCTAAGTTTGGATTTCAACTAGCAATGGTTTAGGCTTCTCAGTGATTACCATTTGTACTCTCTCAATGTGTACCCATGTATCTAACAATTTCTCTGATGGTTTCTTTGTATTATCTACTCTTGGTATCTCGGTGTTATCCACTGTCGGTATCTTTGTCTCTGTTAGTTTTATTGTGCCAACATCTATATTACCAGTAATTGTTCTGTTGTCCAAAGGTTTCTCTATATGTATTGTTTCCTCTGTTTTCTCTACTTGTATCCAACCTCAATATTTTTTGTCGATTTCTCAATGTTTTTAGTGTTAGCAATATTGTTTTTTACCTTAGTGCTATCCTTGTCCACTACTATGTTCACTTCCTGAGTATCAATTTTCATGGTGAACAAAATTTCTAACTCGAGGTTAGTATCCTCATGTGTTGTGTTAGCATTTTCAGTAGTCGGTATGTTATCAGTCTGTACCGGTGAAGTAACCAAAGGTGGTGGTAGGTTGTCAGTTACTTTTATATTTGGTAATCCACCAACTTTACCTTTTCCTTTGTCTCTGTCCTTTTGATAAACCTTGAAAGTTTTCTTAGGTATGTTCAACTCTTCCTATTTTTCCTTCTTTACAAAAAAGATATCCCACTTGTCTGTTGTTTCCTCTGCAATTTCATTGACTCTACTAGCCATTAGGCTCACATGTCGGTGTCCACTTGCAAAAACTGATCTTTTAGCTTGACTAATTAGTTCATCAATTTCCTCTACAGAGTTAACCGAATGTACAACTAGTAGTTTTTCAATTTTAAGTTTCTTATCTAGCTCCATAACTGCAATCCTCTTAGCATCTAACCTTTTTTACAATTCATTAGGTAAATTATCTACAACTTCTATTAACACTTTCTTGTAAATGTCAAGATGTAGAATAATGTTGTTCTCAATAATTTCCTTTTCTGGATTAGTGAATGTATTATACAGTTTGCTAACATTTGATAGATTCTCGTCATCAGTGATTTCACTCAATACGTTATCAAGAGGTGGTATAACCTATTGTTGTTTCTTCTTAGGTGTCAACTTCTTTGTTGGTGATCTCACTGCCTATTGCTTCTACCTTGGTGTCCTTGTTTTCTTGGGTGGAGGAGAGGGTACTAGTGAAGTTTTTCTCTTCCTATCAACTCCCTTAAACTCTATAGGTATCTCACTATCAGATGATGTACCTACCAGTGAGATATGTGCCTCTGGTTGTATCCTTCTAGATCACTTTCCTTTATTCCAATTATGTTCATGATGTTTTCTTTTATTTCCTTTACTTGTTTAGATGCACTCCTTATGTACTTTTCTCTTCTCTTTCTTTGTTTCAATGCTTGTACACCACTTTCTATTATTTCTGCACTACCAAACAACCTTTTCTTCTGGTTCTCTAGGTGCCTCTAATAGGTTTTTAGCATAAGTTTCAATAATGTTTGCATTTGCCTCATACCCCATTTCAATTACCCATACAATTCTAGGAAGAACTGCCTGCATCCAAATTTCATCCCTTTTAATCACAAAACATATTTCCTCATTGTACTTATCCACTACACTCTGTTGGCATTTTTTATGTTTATGTTGTGATTGTCATTGATGGACACACACTTGCATTGAGATCCCCTTTATATGTATGAGTTAGAGCACAACCGATATTTGTTCCAACCGAAATTTTGTATTATAGTCTTTAGACTATTGGTGTTTTGCAGAATGTGTTTCCCGGTCTGAAATGGCATGTTGACCCCAAACGGTTCGTGGATCCCAAGCAGTACGAGGAATTAAAGTGACATAACACATTTTTACCAGTCTTCACTTTTAACAAATTGGCAACTGGTATATTGTATGAACCAGTAATACTTTGTGATGAGTTACCAACCGACATTTTGTGATGAGTTACCATCCACCGATTGTTTGATGGTGCCGACACTTTAACGGTGCTTTTTGTGTCATGTTACCAAGTATGTCCAGGTTCATTGAACCTAGGAAATTGTAATGTAATCCTATTGGACTGACATGAAACCAGATTCCTTTATAAGGACATCATGTCTAGGGTTTTAGGTTGTTGTTGTGGCTATATCAAAAGTTTATATTGTTGCTAGGGTTTAAGGTGGTTGAGGAGTTGGAGAGAATATGAATGTGTAGAAGACTAAAGTAATGCTGGAATGCATTAGTAACGAGCTATCAAGGATCTAACCGAGTAGTCTGTGCTGTTAGCTAGATCAAAGACTTGTTGATTACTCACATCTTTGACAAGTCTGTAGCCCTTAACCAGGTAGGCCCAAAAGCCTTTTGTAAATCCTCTAACAAGTTGGTTCACATCTGTGGATCTAAAATCCTCTAGCAAGGTAGTCTTTAATCGGACTTATCTCCTAACAGAGATTGAGATTCCTAACAAGATCTATTCTGGTAAAGAACATTGTAGGACCTTAACTGGTCTGACCTTAACCAGTCTGGTTCCTATTCTACAGATAGTTATTTATGAGTTCCATCTCACCGTGGTTTTTCCCATTTGGGTTTCCACATCAAAATCTCTTGTGTTATGGTGTTTTTGCTTCTATGGGTGAATGCATTATTAGCTATTTGGTTTGCATGTGTGTTAATCGGTTTGTCTGCTAAACTATTTTATTCGTTTACTGTTAGTCTTGCAAAGTGTTTAAGTGCAGATATTTTTGGCATACTAATTCACCCCCCCCTCTTAGTATTCATCAATTGTTATTAGAGCCTACCTTTCTATAAGTTTAACCACTTGGAAAGAGATATGGCGGAATACTCTATAAGGGAACTTACTCATCGGATCACTCAGTCTGAGCAAGCCTTTGATGATCTTATGGTCAAATACAAGGCATCTCAAGCAAGAAGGAGAGAACATGCAGAAAAGATGATGGAGCTATCTGAAAATAGTTCTTTAGATGAAGCAGACATGGAAGCCCTAATTGTAGAAGTAAATAAGTTGAATGAATCAAACTCCAACATGAGAAAGGAGTTGGAAGGATTGGCTATCCGGATGTGTCAAGAGCTTGAGAACCGGAGGAAAGCTGAAGATCTGGTGAAGGAAAGAGATCATGAGATCTCCAAGCTGAAACAAGAGATCAATGCCCTAACTGCTCAACTCCATGCAAGCAAAATGGAAAAGGAAGACATACAAGGTGAACTAAATTGTGCAATCTCTAAGAATGAAAACCTGATGGAAACAAATGCTTCTATTTCCAAAGAACTCTCTGAGTTAAAGGAAATACTTGCTAAGTTAAACAAGAGCACTGTCAAGCTAGAGCAAAAGCTTGAATCTGCCAAACCAGTCAAGAATACTGATGGACTTGGCTATTTCAGTCATGAGGAAGGTGAGACCTCTGGTACAAATGCTGGAGCATCAAAGAAACAACCAGCATCAAAGGGTAAAGGTAAGTAAAAGTTTAAACTTGTTTGCTTTAACTGTCTTAAAGAAGGACATACTGCCAATGTGTGTAGGAGTAAGGCTTACAATAATTTTCCTTATTTTCTAAATGATAAGCCTAGATCCTATAGATTCAATGGTAACTGTTATGCATGCAACAAGTATGGGCATAGAGCATCTAAATGTAGGTCTATTACAACACTGGAAGATATCCTTAGAGGACCCAAGGAGTTGGTCCTAAACCTTTTGTGAACTGGAATCACAACTGGTTTAATGCCTTCAATCATCAGCCAAGAAATGGTGACTATCAAGTGGCAACTAGATGGAGAGAAAACTATATGGTCTGTCATGGTCATGGTCACACTACTGCAACATGCAGAAGGAAGAATGGAAACATGAACAATGGACCTTGGGGAGCACCTGGATTGGTCTACTATCACTTCAACAAACCGGGTCACGTTGCCAGATTCTGTAGATCAAGAAAGAACATATTTTATGATATACCGGTCACTCTGAAAGGAAACATTGATGTTGACACTATTCAAGTAGATATGAACAAAATCTAGAAGAAGAAACCAGTAGTGTTACTAGAGGAACCAGTTTCTGCACCTAGTGTGGAAATTACGGAACCGACAAACTAAGCTTCAGAAAAGCTTAGGGGGAGCAAACGACGAAATGTTTTGAACCCCTGGTTGACACCGGTAGAAGACCTTAACTAGTATGCGATACTTGTCATTTGGTGGAAGACTGGAAACGGTAAAAGGCAAATTAGGGTTTATGCCCTAATAGTGGATCATTTATTGTAGTAGGTGAGGAATATGTTTAAAACAATTTTTCAAATCATTTCTCACTATCAATTTTCAAACGAAGAAATTTTTTCAAAAGAGCAGAGCGAAGAAAAGGTGATTTGTGCTGAGATTTTGAGAAATTGAGAAACCATGAAGGAGATTCAAATTCAAATTGCAAACGGTCAAGTGAAGAACATAAAGCAGTGATTCTGCAACCGACGGAGTGTGAAGTGAAGGAGAATCTGAAAGCCCTAAATTCATGTGTTTCAAAAGGTATTTCTTGAGTTTTTAAGTTTCTATCATGGCTTCCACATCTCAGACCAATTATAGTGCATCTATCGAGTTTGCAAGTTTTATTCAATGCAAGTCTAAGTATAATGCCCTACCACAAGTTCCGGCTGGTGTTATAGTAGAAGAAGGGATTTCTGATTACATAGATTGCAAGATTAAAGACCTAGGGTCTCTAGTTATCCACTCCTAGCTAAGTTTGTTCTGTGGACAAGATAAAAAGATCAAACCGGAGTATAGTATCTTTGAGAAGAAGAAGCTCCACAATGTTGTTTATTTCCTGGAGGATTTCACAGATGATCGCATTAAGATCATTTTGAGCAGAGTTCATGGTGACAAGATGTACCTGGAAAGAATGTATGATATAACACCACAAGCAATTCATGCCATCACTAGTTTCTGCAATATAGGGGATGTGCCAGCCCTAAGGACAGTAAGCAAAACTGAAATGTCCAAACTCACCGGTTTAGTGAGTGACTCACGAGGTATGACCATCAATTCTATTAAGGATGATCTGGTGAAGTATGCATGTATGGTGATTGGATGCTGGACATTCTCAGCTAGCAGAATTAACTCTGTATCTATTGCAGCGGTAAATGCCACTTACCAGATGATCAAGGAGGATGCATCATTTGACCTATACACCGGTATACAAAGTTCAACATCCGCATTGAGGTTCAAGTTTGGACAACTATTGGTTGGACTGTTCTTTTACTTTCAAGGATACTTCCCAAGAGTGGGAGACATTCAGTGGTTGGCGGACCAACCGGTTACCAAATAAATAAAGGAAAGTTTGCAAGTAGTGGGAATCGGTTACCCTAAAGTTCTGAATAAGTATTTTGATGAGTTCAGATAGAAAATGAGCCAAAGAATGAGAATATCAGGTGACATCATCAAGAAATATGAAGACGATATCTGTTTCACCATCAAGGTGGATCAATGCATAATGGAGGCGGTTGAGCCTAGAGTGGAAGAATTGGAGCCAATGGGCTATGAGGTGATGTATGATATGTTGGAAGGGTATGCCTCTTCCCTTATTGCCTCACCGCTTGATCCTAAGGCAAAGAGAACTGACACCTACCTAGAGAGGATAACACCAGTTGAGGAACCACCAGCAAAGAAAGGAAAAGAGCCTTCAGTGAAGAAGGGAAAAGAAGTACCATCTGCATCTGCACTAGTTATAACAACAAGTCCAAAAGTGACAAAACGGTCACCGGCCAAGAAGAAACTGGAAGCGGCATCAGCTAAAGTCTTCGAGAGGAAAAGGAAGATAAAAAGAAATACACCAGACTCAGAGGAAACTGTGTTTGAGGAGCAGCCCAAGAAGGGGAGATAGACAAGAAAGAAGACAAAGAATGAACTGACATCATCTGCACCGGTAAATATAGATATCTCTTCCTATAAACCTTTGACACATTGTCAAAGAACAATAAAGAATATTAGGAGAAAATTGCTACATGATTTAATTGAGTATTTTGATGACTTTAATGATGATGAAAAGGAAGTGATTGAAAAGGAAATAATTCAGTATTTATGTGTTAATGACTAGTCGCCTTCAGAAATTAGATCTAAAACACCGGATTCTTTGTATAAGTCCTTAGATAATAAATGGCACAGTGCCATAGAGAAGGAATAGGAAATGAGAGAAAAAAATTTTGCTGAACATTTTCCTGATGTATCAAATTCAGAACTATTTGATGTAATGAACAAATACAAAGGTCTTTTCTTCATGAGAAGAAGAAGACTCCTATTACTAGAAGGGAAGGGTAAAGAAGTACTCAAGGATACACACACCCGTGCTCTAGAAGCTCTAAAGATGCATCGAGTGGCTAAAGCCAACCGACAAGCTGAGAAAGAACCTATTATATCCAAACCAGATGAAGTACTTGATGATGAAGGAAATTAGGTTGATGAACCGATCGACACTATTGATGTCGATGCCCTGGACATAGAAGATGTTACTTAGGAAACACCATCTGAGGCAACAAGATAGGAGCAACCAGTTGAATAGGTTGATAAGCAAGCTAAGGACAGACAACAAGCGACAAAGGAACAGGTAGAGTAGAGGAAAAAGGATGAAGAAGAGAAGAAGAAGAAGGATGAAGAAGAGAAGAAGAAAAAGGATGAAGAAGAGAAGAAGAAGAAAGATGAAGAGGAGAAGAAGAAGAAGGATGAAGAAGAGAAAAAGAAACAAGAAGATGAAAGTAAGAAGAAAGAGGAAGAGGATGAGAAGAAGAGAAAGGAAGAGGAGAAGCGAAAGGAAGCGGAAAAGAAAAAGGCAGATGAAGATAAGGCAGATGAGAAGAGGAAGGAAGCTGAGAAAAACAAGAAGGAAGAGGAAGACAAGGAATAGGAAAAGAAGAAGGGAGCATAGAAAAAGAAGAAGGGAGAAGAAGAAAAGGAAGAGGAGAAGAGGAGAGAAGCGGAGAAGAAAAAGGCTGAGGAGGACAAAGAAGAGGAGAAGAAAAGAGAAGCAAAGAAGAAAAAAGTAGAAGAGGATAAGGAAAGAGAAGCGACAAAGAGTGCCCAGATGGAGACTCCAAAGGCAACTAGTAGTCAAGCCAAACCGACTGACCTCACTAGTCTTATTGACTTCCAGTCTGCAAGTGAAACGGAGCAAATGCAAAGCATCAAAGTTGCCCAAGAACGGCTTGAAAAAATTCAGAGGAAGAAGGAGAAGGATGTAATTCAAGTGGCTATGGACACTCTTACCAGTTTGATACTCGGTACTAACCTTCCATGCACTGAATCATCATTGGCCAAACTAAAGCTCCTATGCATAGTAGTGGATGATCAAGTGCAGAGCTTAGAAGAGGCAGTAGAGGCAAATGTCAAGAAGGAGCATCAAAAAGCTCTTAATATAGCTCTGGTGAAGAAGTTGAATGAGCTCTGGTCTAAACTGAAAAAAGAACAAAAGGATATAAGGGATGCTCTGGATGAAGAGAATCTGCTACTCAGTAAGATCTACCAACCCCATCTGTTCTATGACGATGTGCTAGCTCAGAAGCAAAAGCTTCAAATGGACTTACAGTCTTACATGAGCACATTCAAGCCACCTTATGATTCCTTTACAACTTATGGGCAAACCGTTCACCGGTTTCACATCCAGTCAGCAAAAATGGAGCAAGAGATCAACACTTGGTCTAGAGATTTGCAGGAGCTACAACTAGTTCTACTCCCACATCTGCAAATTCTTCAGAAGTGCTATCTGAATCTGGATGCCTTAACAGTGACACAGGAGATGAACACAATTGATGCCATGGAAGAATAGGTCTCCCAAATGTAGACAGAGAAAGAAGTAGCCACCTCCCTACTTGAGTCCTAGTCTTTATCGATGAAACAATTCTTGCAGGACTTTAAATCTGTTTTTGACAAGTATTATTCCTTATTGTCATAAACTTTTATTATTTTAATATAAAATGAAAATAGGGTTGTTCAGCTATACTTTGTCATTGTTGGCAAAAGGGGGAGAAGAATTCTATTTGAGAGAAGTATTTGGTAATCAAAATTTTGATATATGCTCTGAATATCTCAATGTTTATGCTCTATATGCAAAATTATTATACATTATATTGTCAAAGGGATAGTGTATATGCTTAGGGGGAGCAATTTTGCTAATGGCATGATTTTGTTGTAAAACACTTAGATGTCAAATTTTCATTTTCCTAAGTGTTGCCATCAATGCCAAAGGGGGAGATTGTTGGCATTTTTTTATGTTTTTGTTGTGATTGTCATTGATGGACACACACTTGCATTGAGATCCCCTTTATATGTATGAGTTAGAGCACAACTGGTATTTGTTCCAACCGGAATGTTGTATTATAGTCTTTAGACTATTGGTGTTTTGCAGAATGTGTTTCCCGGTCTGAAGCGGCATGTTGACCCCAAGCGATATGAGGAATTAAAGTGGCATAACACATTTTTACCAGTCTTCATTTTTGACAAACCGACAACCGGTATATTGTATGAACTAGTAATACTCTGTGATGAGTTACCAACCAACATTTTGTGATGAGTTACCATCCACCGATTGTTTGATGGTGCCGACACTTTAACGGTACTTTTTGTGTCATGTTACCAAGTATGTCCAGGTTCATTGAACCTAGGAAATTGTAATGTAATCCTATTGGACCGACATGAAACCAGATTCCTTTATAAGGACATCATGTATAGGATTTTAGGTTGTTGTTGTGGCTGTATCAAAAGTTTATATTGTTGCTAGGGTTTAAGGTGGTTGAGGAGTTGGAGAGAATATGAATGTGTAGAAGACTGAAGTAATACTGGAATGCATTAGTAACAAGCTATCAAGGATCTAACCGAGCAGTCTGTGCTATTAGCTAGATCAAACACTTGTTGATTACTCACATCTTTGACAAGTCTATAGCCCTTAACCAGGTAGGCCCAAAAGCCTTTTGTAAGTCCTCTAACAAGTTGGTTCACATCTGTGGATCTAAAATCCTCTAGCAAGGTAGTCTTTAATCAAACTTATCTCCTAACAGAGATTGAGATTCCTAACAGGATCTATTCTAGTAAAGAACATTGTAAGACCTTAACCGGTTTGGTTCCTATTCTGCAAATAGTTACTTGTGAGTTCCATCTCACCGTGGTTTTTCCCATTTGGGTTTCCACATCAAAATCTCTTGTGTTATGGTGTTTTTGCTTCTGTGGGTGAATGCATTATTAGCTATTTGGTTTGCATGTGTGTTAACCGGTTTGTCTGCTAAATTATTTTACTGGTTTACTATTAGTCTTGCAAAGTGTTTAAGTGCAGAGATTTTTGGCATACTAATTCACCCCCCACTCTTAGTATTCATCACACTCTATGGTAGTCTCACTTTGGTTTTCATTTTTGCTTTGAAGGTTTTGAAGTACTCTTTTATATTGTTTTCCTTGTCAGTGCCCATATCGGTGAAGATTTCTAGCAATTGTTTTCCTACCGGTATATCATATCCAAAATATTTCTTTACAATACTGGGAACTTCTTTTGTGAAATATAACATAAGACATACCAAAAGAGTGCCAAACCAAAATGTTCCTTTCTTATCTCCTTTTATCTTTTTTAGGTTGTCTATCAGTTCATCCTTTAGCCACTCACATACATCTATTTTTGCATCATTATTGACCATATCATAAGCACTTTTAATTCAAACACTAGATACTAAGTTAAGTCGGTTTGCATGTGTGGTCTTGTAGCCTAAGATCATGCTTATGAATCTAACATTTTCATCTTTGATATCATTTACTCTCAAGGATCTGCTATCATATGTTGCTCCCATTAATGTCATGACAATGTTATTAGGAACCTTCTTAGTCTTATTTGACCTGCTACCGGTGGAGGGTAAACCTGTTACTGCCCTAATTGCTTCTTTGGTGATTTTGCAAACTGAATCTAGCCAAAGAAATTCTCCATGAACTCTGCTAAGGACAATTCTCACTACCTCCTTAGGAAAATTAGGGATGTCCAAGATTTCCACAAAACCTAAAGTTTCAATTACCTTGTGCTTGGGTTTTACATTTCCATTTTCATCATAGATAATAGATTTAAACATTTTCAATATTTCCTCAGAACCTAATTCCTCAACATTGCAATGAATATAGATTCTAGGGTCTTCAGCATAAGAAACACCTTTTGGAATTTTAGAAAAAGCACCTATGGAATCATCTTGTTTCATTATCTTGGGAATGATCTTAAAAATGGGCCTAGGGCGTTTCACAACTTCCACAATAGTAGGGTTTGCAATAAATTCTGGAGCAGAGGAGGAAGCCATTGAAAAAATACCTTAAGCCGCCTAATAATGGTTGAGTGCTTGAGAGAAATTGCTTCACTTCTTCGCCTTGGATACCTTTTCTCGGATTTTGTGCTCTTTGAAATTTTGAATGCTTGGTGAATTGAAAAAGAGGGATAACAGATTCTTTATAATGTCTTTTCTTCCAACAACCGCATTAAATGCTCATCGGTTAAGTGAAACTTAACACATCTACTCGTAAACAATAAATCTATCTTCTCACCATCTACTGAGGGTAATTTGCATGATATTCAACTTGCTACAATACCCCCAAAGGGTTAGTTCTCAATTGGATGAAGAATCTCCTACTAGTGGAGAAATACTCTATTCTATCGGTGAAGGAATAGTCTCATCAACATTTTGATCTGTCTTTCTAATCCATTGTCTTGAAAATTCTTGCTTTACCTCATCAACCTTCTCTTTGCCTTTCAAACTGGGTCCTTTATTGTTTGTCGGTGAACTCTTGCTTCTACAAAATTTTGCAATCTGTCTAATCTTGTTACAAGCATAACAAGTCACATTATTCTTCTAAATAACCTTTCCATATCCTATGCCAGTTTGTGTTCTGCATTGATTAGATAAGTGCCCAAATCTTCCACAAACATAACATCTTACATTCATTCTATAGTTTTCTAAATTGTGACCAATTTTGTTGCATTTGGAACATTGACTGGTGGGTGCATTAATGTTCTGATTGTTTCTTGATCTACATTGATTTTCTTTGTGACCAAACTTGTTACAGTTAAAGCATTTCCCATTAAATTTGTAAGAATTAGGTTGTCTTACAGGTTTACTATGATCATGATTATTTGCAGTACTGGAACTTTCTCCAACTTCAAATCCAAGTCCATTAGTATCTCCATTACGTTCCTGACTTTTTAGCATATCATCAAGTTCTTTTGAATTTTTCTTGAATTTCTCTTTATGTTGATTTGCAGTAGCCAACTCATTTTCTAGAATTCCCTTTTGTCTCATAAGTCTAGTTTTATCATGTTCCATATGAATCAAATCTATCTTCAACATATCATTTTCATGACTAAGTCTTAGATTTTCATTTCCAGCATCATTGAGTCTCCTAGTCAAGTCATCTTCATTCTTCTTTATTTCTTCAATGTCTTTACAAAATCTCATAGTCATGTCTTAAATTTCATTCCTCATGGTCATTTTTTCTTGTCTCATCTTGTTTACAAGCTCATTAAGAGTTTCCTTTTCATCATCATCACTTTGCATCTTCTCATGAAGTTCTTTTCTCTTATTTCTAGCAATAGTAAGATTCTCCCAAAGTCCTTGAATGAATTCTTGTGCAGTCCTCAGATCATCTTCAAGTTTGATAATCTTCAACTTCTTTGAATAATATTCCACAAGAGGTCCTTCTAATTTCTATCTTAACTTCTCCATCTGTACCAGTGTCTGAATCTTCCTCAAGCTGTTAGACTTTTAAAATAGAGGACCAGGCTCTGATACCAATTGTTAGGATTAATGATAGTCCCAAAGATACCGAGAGGGGGGGTGAGTCAGTATCTAACCGGTTAACAAAATATTTAACCTTATTAAGTATTTTGCATTCCAAAACAATGTACTGGTAAACAAGAATTAATGCAGTAAATAGGAACAATAAAGACAACATAGAAAGCACACCATAACACAAGATGTTTAACAAGAAAACCCGGTGTGAGAAAAATCTCAGTGGGATTTGTGACCCACAATATTCACTCACTAGCCAATGAATGGATATTACTTACAAGAGGGGCCCGCACATGCAAAAAGGCCAACTACCTAGAGCTCACTGCTCAATCTACAAAAAGGAAGTCTCATTGAATTACAAAATAGATTATGAAAATCCAATATAATGTACTGCTATAATTTAGCATCTACTATGCCAGGTTCAATACTGGTTTAAGGTCATACTATGACCATAAACCTTATACAAAATCTAGCTTAATATTTGCTCATCACTTCTACCATCATATATCAATCCATCATCTATCATGTTAAAATTATTTAGAAGATCTCATACATATATGAGTCTATTACAATATGCCATGTTGGCTTTACAAAATATATTTACAATTAAATATAATAAACAAAATTTTATTCCTGTCGGCTGGAGTGTCGGTATACATTGTTGTCACTATCGGTGAATTGTCTATCAATGCCAATGCCTGAAGGTATCCACAAGGTTGTTGAGAAGTTGCCATCAATGAAAACACCATCATTTCTCACTAGAGTGTATAATGTCAATATGCCTAACATGGTCTGTTCTGGTGGAGAACATTGTATGGCCTTAACCGGTCTAGTTGCTATTCTGCAGATAGTAGACTTGTGAGTTTTACTCACCGTGGTTTTTCTCATTTGGGTTTCCATGTCAAAATATCTTATTTTTTGGTGATTGTATTATTGTGGGTGAATGCTTTATTTTCTATTTGGCTTTTTTGTGTATTAATCAGTTTATTGTTTAAAGGGCTATATCGTTTTGCAGTAAAATTGCTTAAGTGTTTGGTAATGTTTTTGGGTATACTAATTCATCCCCCCTCTTAGTATTCATCAATTCTGAATCCTATTCAAACTAAAGAATTTAAGCAAAATTGTCTGGCAGAAACAATTAATCTGGATGTTGCTACTACCTATGGAGAAGTGTAGGAACCAAAAAATCAAAATAATGAGAAGACTCTAATTTATGTTAGATTGAATCATTCGGAAAATTAGATTATTGGTGATAAAAATAAAGGTGTGATGGCTAGAACAAGGCAATATAATGAAGTGGTATGCTTGATTTCTAAATTTGAACCTAAATATGTTGTTGAGGCTTGCAAAGATGAAAATTGAATGAGAGCTATGGAGGAATAATTAGATTAGATTGAAAACAATAATACATGGGAGCTTGTGCCTAGACCTAAAGATAAGAATGTGATTATTACTAAATGGGTATTCAAGAATAAATTGAATGAAGTCAGTGAAGTTGTCAGAAATAAAGCGAGATTGGTATGCAAAAGATATTCAAAGTAAGAAGGAATTGACTATGAGGATACTTTTGCTTTGGTGGCCAGACTTGAAGCTATTAGACTATTGCTTGCATATGCTTCTTATAAAGATTTCAAGGTATATCAAATGGATGTCAAATCTGCCTTTTTGAATGGTGATATTGAGGAAGAAGTCTACATTGAGCAACCTGATGGATTTCTATTATCAGATGATAGAGACATGGTATGCAAACTGAAGAAAGCTGTTTATGGATTGAAACAAGGGACTGAAATTAGGATTTCATAAAGGGACTAATGATTAGATAAGTATTTACTGAAATTAGGAATTAATAAAGGCACTATGGATAGTAATCTATATTTTAAGATTGAGAATGATAACATTTTGATTGTTGAAGTGTTTGTTGATGATATTATCTTTGGAGGAGATGATGACTTGAGCATGAAGTCTATCAATGATATGCAAAACTAATTTGAGATGGCTATGATAAGAGAGATGAATTTTTTCTTAGGTTTGTAGATTTCACATACTGGAAAAGGTATTTTTATATCTCAAACTAAATATGTGAAGGAATTGCTAAAGACGTTTGGGTTAGATGACTACAAACCGGTTGGAAATCCTATGGTGATTGGCTACCAATTGTCTAAGAGTGATGAATATTCAAAAGATCATCCGAGTTATACAAATATATGATTGGTGGATTGCTATATGTTACTCACACTAAGTCAGACATTATGCATGCTGTGTGCATGGTTGCTAGATATCAAGCTGATCCGAAAGAGAGTCATGTCACTGTTGTAAAGAGGATATTCAGATACTTGAAAGGGACTCTGGATTATGGTTTGTGGTATTTGAGGAATGATGATTTCATGGTATGTGCTTACACTAATGCTGATTGGGCTGGTGATGTTGATGACTGGAAGAGCACCTCTAGTGGTGCTTTCTTTTTAGGTAAGAAATTGGTTTCATGGGCTAGTAAGAAGTAAGATTTAGTATCCTTATCTATTGTTGAAGTTGAGTACATTGTTGTTGCTAGTAATTGCACTCATGTGGTTTAGATGAAGCAAATGTTGAAGGATATCAGAGTTATCTATGACGAGCCTACTTGTTGGCAATTGACACTCAATTGGTTGGTTTCACTATGTTGTCATTGATGGCAACATGGTAATTTATTTTGGCTTCATATTTTTTGGTTAATTGTGTACCAGCAGGCACTTAATATAAACTTCACCAGCACCGACATTGGCACTGGTAGGTTGAAATGAATTCTTTGGTTACCAACAATGCAGGTCAACATGGTTTACAATCATGTTATAGGTATTAGAGGCCGACATCTTTTTGGATCCGATATCGACAATGGTTTTGATATTCATGTATTTATGTTATCTAGCTGACATGTATATTGACATTATAAATATCTTTGTAAGTCAACATAAGGCATGATAAATTGTGAAGGGTATATAGGTCAGTTGGTTAGATCATTTTCATATATGATAGGGATGTGAATATGGATTCATAGAAGAATAGGATGATGTTATGTAATGCAAAACATATGAGAGAGATCATGTATGTGAGGATATTTATGTAAGTGGTATTTTGGTAAAGGCTTTAGGGTTTCAAACCAAAACAAACAAAGCTTAACCGGAACTGTATTCAGGCATAGAGGATGATATCTTTGTAGTTCAATCATTTCTCAATCATAAAAGGAGCCTGCTCCTTTTATGATTGAGAAATGTGCTCTAGGCTGTAAGCCTTCCTGCAAGTGTAGGCCCCTATATTTTATAATATCTTTTCATATGGATAGTGAATTGATATTGTGGGTCACAAATCCCACTGTGGTTTTTCCTCTTTGAGGTTTTCCATGTATAATTTTGTGTGTTATGGTATTCATTTATGTGATTGGCTTATTGGTTTCTTTACTTCTTTCAATTATATATGTATCGGTATACCAGTTCATGTATGCATGTTTTAATAAGGTTAAAATTGATCTTTCTCATAGAACACTAATTCACGCCCCCCCCCCCCCCTCTCAGTGTTCTTGGATTCCAACAATTGGTATCAAAGCCTTGTACCTCGAAGGAATATTAACAGCTTGAGGAAGATCCTGAATTCAGAATCGATGGATATGAGTTTGGAGAAGCAACTTGAGGTAGCACTTGAGGATTATGATGTTGAAAGGATGAAGAACTTAAATATACAAGATGAATTTAATTCTACTAAGGAATTCATTCTTGTCCTACAGGAGAGGCTATCATCTATTCAAGCTAGGAGGAAGGAACTTTTGCAAAATTGGGATGATGAAGAGAAAGGTGCACTTAATGAACAGTGTCAGAAGCTGAGTTAGGAGAACATGGTCATGAGAAATGAAATGCAAGCTATAACTATGAGAATGACTAAGGAGATTGAAGACCAGAAGAAAAAGGAAGAAAAACTTATTGTATCTCTGAAGAATAAATTTGAAGAATGTGGTAGGTTGGTTCATGAGAATGATATGTTGAGAACTGATTTAGTACAATATCGGAGTAGTGAACAAGATCTTAAGAGACAAATGATAATTCTAAGAGATGATCTAACTATTGCAAGTGACTTTAAAGAAAAAATCAAGATTAGTTCAGCACAACTAGATGTGTTATTGAAGAGACAAAGGCAGAATGGTGATTCCAGTGGACTTGGATTTGAACAAGGATAGAGTTTCAGTACTGCAAATCAAGATCAACACCATAAGGCACCAGTAAGGTATTTTAATACTTATAAATTTAATGGTAGATGTTTTGTTTATAATAAATTTGGTCACATGGCTAAGCAATGTAGAAATAGAGCAAATCAGAACCCTGATTCTGCTCCCAGTCAATGTTCTAAATGTAATAAGTGTGGACATAAGACATAAGATTGTAGAATGAATGTTAAGTGTTATGCATGTGGAAATTTTAGACATATGGCTAATTAGTGCAAGTCAAGCAATTACACCGGTTTTAGTAGATAAATCCAAAAGAACAATGTTACATGTTATGCATGTAATGAGGTTGGACATATTGCTAAATTATGTAGAAGTAGAAATCCACTGGTTGGTAACAGAGGATCAAATGAGAAAGGGAAATAAAAGGTTAATTAAATCCAGCCAGATCATATCCAGAGATGGTTCAGGAAGTTTGAAGATCAATCTATAAAATGGTAATGCACTGGTTATCCAGCAGAGGAGGTTGCTCCTGTACAAGCAGGAAGCTCAACTGGTAACTAAGGAAGATGCCTTAGGGGTAGGCAAAATTCATGAAGATGCTACATATACCCCGAGAAGAGGTTTTGGAAGATGTTCCAGACATTGGAGATGCCTATCCGGCATGGAAATGTTTGTTCAAGATCTGGTATCTTTCATCGGAAGTCATTGATGTCAATGAAAGATTAGGGTTTTTTTGGAGGATAAAAGGTTGAATCTACTTCATTTTTCATCACCTTGCATTCAGAGCGATTAAGAGTGATTCAAAGCGATTAAGGGTGATTCAGTGCGATCAAATATCTTCTTGCGCGATTTCACCAACGATTCAAAGAGGTCTTTGGGGTTTTTCACTAGCGATGATTCACAAGTATTTATCTTCAATCATGGAAGTAAGATCATCATTTGTACCTATCTTTGTTGCAAATCCAATTGTAGTTAAGGTCAAGGACCTTCCCAAACCTATTTTCAAATGATATCCACGTGTGGCTACCCTGGACGATTTTGTTGGTGCATTTTCTTGTATCTCGAAAGGAGTTGTGTATGTTGAAGATGTAAGAGCTTACATCCACTATCATATTGATGATTTGGAAATGGCTGATATCAAGAGCATGTACATGAATGAGCTAGTGGGAGATTTTAGAAAGATTAAACCTGAATACCAGCATATTGTTGTTCTAGTGTTTACCAACATTTTGGATATTCCAAAATTCAAAGATGAAATTGTTAGGTATGTTTTGAGCAGAGTACATGGAGAGTTTATCTAGTTAGATAGATCATATAAGATTACAAAGGAGGCAATTAGGGCAATCACCGCTTTACCACAGGTTGGACAACATCCGGAGAAATTTTTTTCAAATGATGAGGTTAGCAAGATTATTGGGGCAACGTCAAATTGGCAGTCAATGAGAATCAGTACTATCACCAACACAGACATCAGATTCGGTAGCATGGTCATTGGTTACAATGTAACACAATCAAACTGACTCAATTTTCTTTCTAGCTCCTGCATTTATGCAACTTATAAAATGATGAGAGAGAATGAGAAGATATATCTATGTGGTTGGATGTTAGATGAACTATTAATTAACCTAGGAACAATTAAAGGAGAAAAGAAGGGGACTTTTCAGTATGGTAACCTAATTGTCTCAATGCTATTTTTCATCAATGAGACTCCCGGTTTTGGGAAGAGACAATGGGCATTTGATATCCCGGTAGGGAGGCAACTAAAACAGTCTATTGCTACATTGTGTAGTCAAAGAGATGACAAAGTATGGGGATATTTTAAAGCATTTCAAAAAGGGTATGAATTTTAGGATGAGGGTTCCTAAGCAAATTATTGAGAAATAATCAATTGACATATGCTTCATGGTTAAGAAAGATTAAACACTCATGGAAGTGGTCAAACACCAGAATATATGGATTGAGGAGACGAGTTATGAAGTTGATGCTTAGACTCTTGATGCTTATGCACAAATGTTAATTGATGCATCGGTAGATGAAACTGTAAAAACCTTTGGCACTACTAAGAAGAAGACACAAGAGGTTGAAACTGATTTAAACCAGAAGAAGAGAAAGAAGCAGGAAGGAAAGGCAAGTAAGTTTGTTGAAAAGGTTTCTTGGGACATAAAATCATTGATTGAAGCTATCCTGAAGAAAGGCGGGAAGAGAAAAGAACCAAAAGTATTCATTGAGCCTATTGTAGTAGAATCTGCATCTGAAGATGACACACCCCTAGCATTCAAAAGGGTAATAAGGAAGAAAATTGAAGAAACTAAAGTAGAGGCTAAGAAGCAACCAGTTAGGAAAGTTACTAATAGGGTACCGACATAGAAGAAAGCACCAAAAGAAACATCTTCAGCCCCATCCGGTACTAGAAGGAGAAAGAAGAAGGATGACATTGATCTGAAAATTGAATTTGGTAATGTAACTATCATTCCACCAGAGAACTGTGTAGAGTTAGTTGATGAGATTAATAAAGATGGTATGTTTAAGAATGTACAGTTTTATTATGAACATTTAGAAAATGACTAAAAAAGAGTAGTAGAGGAAGCAGTTTAGTTATATTTGGATATTTATAAGAAAACCTTGATAGAAATTGAAAACCAAATACCGAAAGAGTTGTATGATATGTTAGATGCTAGAATACTATCAGCAATGCAAGAGGACAAGCATATAAAGATACATGAGTTGTTATCTATTTGTGTTTCTATTTCTCTAGAGGAGATGGATAAGACACTTGAAGTTGCAGATAGGAAAATCTTTAACAACAAACATAGAATAATTAGTCTTACGTTAGGAAGAGTAAATGAGATAATCAAGGAGACCCATAAGGCATGGGTTAAGTTCTTTGAAGAGAATCGTGGTTGTTATAATTCACCAGAAACTAAGACAGATACTGCAAACATCCTAGTTGAAGGGAAATGAAAGGGTATTATGGGTACTTCACCCTCAATTTTGATAAACATTAAGATAGTGGAAATAAAACCCCCGGTAGATACAAATGTACAGACAAATGTTGAGATACCGGAAAATAAAGAGAGTGTAAAGGTTGATAATGTACACGATACTAATGTTGAGGACAACAGTCCTCCAGATACATATGTATAGGATGAGGTTATAGTTCCTAGGGAGGAACCGATAGTTACTAAGACTGCACGAAGTGGTAAAGCCACCGATGCAAGTGAGGAAATTATAAAGGTTAAATCATCAGAGGAGAAGAAAGAGGAATCTGACAGTGAGTCCATCATTATTGTCAATTGATACCTCACAGGTTGAAAAGAAAAGCATAACCGAGATGAGTTATGCTGAACTCATGATGATGGTTGCATAGAAAATGATGGAGGTATTTATGGATAAAGGTGTTATTGATCAATCTATCATTTTTTTGCATGGACTAGTCCTAGAATACAAGTTTGGCAATGAAGCAAGCCCATCCGGAAAGCTTAAGATAATCATTGAACATATTGCAAAGGATTTTCAGTCCTTGTAGCAGATTTCAAACCGGTAAGTACTAGAGAGGTTCAGACAGGGAAAGAGAGCTACATTTGATCAAATGATTGAGTCTAAAAGAAAGGAAATTAATGATAAGTTGAAATTGATAGATAATTATTTAAAGAAGTATACAAATATTTATAGAGTATGTTGTAACATAGATTTTCTTACAATTAATTTGCATAAGAAGATTAAGGAATTTTAGGAGAAAATTTCAGGTATAGCCAATTATTTTGATGATTGATTTCATTGACTACATCCATTGATGGCCAGATTTTGGTTTTGGAAGCCCAAGTTTCTTCTCTTGAGAAATAAAAAGATAAAATCATAAGAAGAGCCAGAAGTCTTAGACGTTTGGTGAGTCCCAGTTGGATTCACTTAGTGTACATAAGGAGTGTATAGATATGGTTGGTAAGCCCATACCAATAGAGTTAAGTGAGAAAGAGTCATTTGCCCATATGCTAAATGGACTTGTATCTATTTCTAACAGTTTTAAATCTGGTTGAGATACTTATCTAGAGATTTTGGAGAAGACATATCCAGAAATTTTCAAATATATTAAGCTTCGATAAGGTATTTTTGGGATATTCATTGTATAGTATCTTTCATTCTTCGTCCTGATTTTGGATTTTTGGTATTCTTTTTGGAAATTTTGATGGCATTGATGTCGAAAGGGGAGTGATATAGACGTGAAAAAAGAAAAAAAAGAAAAAAAGGAGTTGTATATATTAAGGGGACATATGGAGATATGGAGTATTTTTTATGATCATAGATGAATATTCAGCTCAGGGGGAGCAAGTTCAGGATGAAACCGACAAATGAAACCATGATCATTTTTCACATGAGTGTTGGCAGCAATGCCAAAGGGGGAGATTGTTGGCAATTGACACTCAATCGGTTGGTTTCACTATGTTGTCATTGATGGCAACATGGTAATTTATTCAGGCTTCATATTTCGGGTTAATTGTGTATCGACAGGCACTTCACAGACACTTCACCACCGGCATTGACACTGACACAAGAAGGGTGAAAGGAATTCTTTGGTTGTCGGCAATGCAGGCTAACATGGTTTAGAATTAGGTTATCAGTATTGGAGGTCAACATCTTTTTGGATTTGGCATCGACAATGGTTTTGATATTCAGGTATTTATGTTATCTAGCCGACATGTATATTGACATTGTAAATATCTTTGTAAGCCAATATAAGGCATGATAAATTGTGAAGGGTATATAGGTCAGTTGGTTAGATCATTTTGATATATGATAGGGATGCGAATATGGATTGATAGGAGAATTGGATGATGTTATGTAATGTGAAACATATGAGAGAGATCTTGTATGTGAGGATATTTATGTAAGGGGTATTCTGGTAAAGGGTTTAGGGTTTTAGACCGGAACAGATAGAGCTTAACTAGAATTGTATTCAAGCATAGAAGATGCTATCTTTATAGTTCAATCATTTCTCTGGATTGTAGTATGGATTTGTATGTAGTCAGTGAGACTCCTTTTGTGATTGAGCAGTGCTCTAGGCTATAAGCCTTCCTACAAGTACAGGCCCCTATATTTTGTAATATCTCTTCATATGGATAGTGAATTGATATTGTGGGTCACAAATCCTACCATGTTTTTTCCTTTTTGAGGTTTTCCACTTATAATTCTTTGTGTTATGGTATTCATTTATTTGATTGACTTATTGGTTTCTTTACTTCTTTCAATTCTATATCAACACCCTTTATCAACACCCTTTTGGTCCTGGTAGGTTGAGTGGTTTTTGGTTAACTTGGATCCGACATGATCCAATAGAATCAAGTATAATATGGTGATGGAATTAGCTTGTTCATGATACTCTTACTCATATTTGGTCAGTTGGTTTCGGTCTAGTGATTGGATGCTATCCTACTTACTTAGAAGCGTGGAATTTGGTTCCGGCGAGGGTTTCACCAACAGAGCTTTTGGTGGAGATCTTTGATGAATTGCATAATTGGTGTTGGTGTGTCTTGTGATGGAGTTTTAGGATGCTATTGGTGATCATGTTCAAGACTTGGCATTTCAAGATCATTGCTAAAGCGTGTGGACCTATACTTGGTCCCAGTGGATTTAGGTTATGGATCGACATTAATGAAATGTATGGATACAACCTATTGTTGTATTTCTAGGATGTCTTATGTGTGGATATTATTTGTTTGGTCTAAGGCCTACATGGTTTGTAATTATGTAATTGGTTTATTGTTTGGTGGCCGACCTGATTTTTTATGGTCAAGGGTTTGTATAAATAGTTGTAAGATCTCATTGTAGATCACCATGGTTATTGTAAGAGGTCATCGTCAAGGAATGTAATATGTGAATAATGTAATATCATTCAGGTAGAGGAGTTGGTCGATCATTGGAGATCTAATTGGATTTTTATAAGAGGATTTAGTCCTCTGGTATTGAGCTTAACCAGAATTGTACTCAGGCATATGAGATGCTATCTCTTGTAATTCAACACTTTTTTGGATTGTAGTTTGGATTTAAATGTAGTCAGTGAGGCTCCTTTTGTGATGAGAAGTGTGCTATAGGTTTTTGGCCTTCCTGCAAGTGCAAGCCCCTTCATTGTAATTCATATACTTACTACAGAAGTATTATCTAACTATGGGTAGGCTTCCCACCATGATTTTTCCCTTTACTAGGTTTTCCACGTACAAATATTGGTGTCATGTGGATGGTATTTATTCTATGATTATTGTTTATGATTAATTGGAATAACTGATATTTCGGTATTAAAGTTGAAATTTCTAATGCTTCCAATAATTTGTGACAATTGATTCACCCCCCCTCTCAGTTATCTTCTGGTTATCTGAACTATCTAACATTGATAAGTGGTGTTGGTGCAACTATTTCTGATGATTCTAATGTTCTTCCTGGTGTTTCCTAATTGTGTCCTATTTTCTTTGATGATCCGCATTGATCATTGTGCAAGTTCTTGGTGATTTTGTTGAATTAGTGATGTTCTGAATGTTATGTGGTTTTCTTGGTGGTGTAGTGTGTTGTGGTTGATCTTGACATGATTTACGGTGGTATTGTGTATTTGGTTATTTGAATTAGGACCATGTTATGTCATGTATATCATTATATTGGTCCGATGGTCGATCTTTGTATTGTGTGATGTAATTTTGTAATAGTGAGTTGACGGTTTAGCCAACCTTGTTGTCAAGGTTGATGAATTGTATAAATAGGTGGTATTGTTGTGTAATTTAGGTACCAAGGTTGTGTCTTCCTTATTAGAGAGTAGTGTATGTGAGAACAAGGATTCATCTTTTGGAATTGTGATTGAGTAGAGATTGGTGTTGTAGAGAAGACAATTGTGCTTAACCAGAACTATCATCAGGAATTTGGACATGTTATTCTTTCAGTTTATTCCTTCCAGATTCTAGTCTGAAACTTATTGTAAGTTAGTTAGACTTTCCTAAGGGTTGTAGCCTTCTGGGTCATTATCTTTTGAGCAGTGACCTCTAGGTGGTGTGCTTGAATGCATGTGCAATCCCCATTGTAACATTTTCACATACTACTGTAGAGTATCATCTTATTGTGGGTAGGTTACCACTATGGTTTTTGTTGGCAAAATGGATGAATTGATTATGTGTTGTATTGATGTTTTGTCATTGATGTCAACACTAGCTATTATGGTTGGTTATCGATAGACGGGTTTTGGTTACCTGCAAAATGGAATATCTATTGGACACTTCTAACATGTTTGGATCTATGGAGTATGTTTGGTTTTATGTGTTACATGCTTCTAGAGCATGCTTTGATCATTTGGTATTGACTTGGTGATTGATGCTATCATACACTCTTGTAAACCCTTATTAGTATGGGTTTAAGGTTTAATCGATAGAGCTTTCACTAAGAATCTTTGACAGAATGCATAAGTGGTGTTGGTGTGTCTTCTAGATGGATTTCAGGATGCTAAAGATGTTCTTTGATCATTCCTCAACTAATTGAAGGCATCTCTTTGGCGTGGTGGACCCAGATTAGGTCTGATTCCTATCTAGGTTATGGATCGGTATCATGTTAACATGTTCTCTACATGTTATTGGGATGATTTATGGATTGGTTATTGTTATTTTGGTCTTAAGACAACATGGCATATCATTGTAATATGGATGTATGTAATTATCTTATTGTAATATCTTTTAGGTGGCCAACCTAATTGGTTTAGGTTTTAGGATTTGTATAAATGGATGTAAGATCTCATTGTAGATCATGGTATGGGATTGTATGGCAATAGAAATGTAATATCACATGCAAATGAGATTTGGTCAATCATAGGTGATATAATTGGGTTTAAAGAAGAGGTCAAAGGCCTCCAGTATTGAGCTTAACCAGAAATGTAATCAGGCATAGTAGATTTTATCTCTAGCAGTTCATTATTTTGGATTGTTGTCCATTTATCTTGAGGTGGTTATAACCTCTTTGTAGTCAATGAGACTCTTTTCTAATGAGAAATATGCTCTAGGTAGTGTGCCTTCCTGCATATGCAGGCCCCTTATTGTATCACATAGTTTTTGTAGAAGTATCATCAGACTGTGGGTAGGCTTCCCACTGTGGTTTTTCCTTTTTCATGTTTTCCACATACAAATCATGGTGTTATATGGTATGGTTGCATTGTGCTACTTCTTTGTTTCATTCTTAAGTTTTATTTCTTACCGATATCCATTTCTTCTATTCTGGTACTTAATGTTTATATGCTCCATTTAAAAGTTATTAAGTGGTTTGCTTGATATAATTTGTTAACAACTGATTCACCCCCCCCCCCCCCTCTCATTTGTTCACCGGTTATCCTAACAATTGGTAATAGAGCCTTGATCCTCTTTTGTAGAAGCTTAACCACTTGAGGTAGATCCTATGGCAGCTAATACTTCTAACCCTCCAGCAACTATTTTCAGAAGAGAAATCCCTAAGCTTGATCGAACAAATTATGGGATATGGAAAATCAGAATGGAGACTCATCTTAGATGTCTTGGCAAGGATATTTGGGAGATCACTGAGAATGGATTTACACCTTATGATCTGGCATCTGGCAATCCTGCTCCTGCAGATCTGGACAATAATATTGAAAATGATTATAGAGCTAGAGAAGCCCTCCTGTGTGCACTTACTGATTAGCAAATCATGGGAATGACTGATAAATCATCGAAAAAGGTTATGTGGGATAAATTGAAAACTTTGAATGAAGGTGATCCTACTGTCAAAATTGCTAAACTTGATGGTTATTGGGTAAGGTGTGAAAACTTGAAGATGAAAGATAATGAAATAATTGTTGTATTTATGAAAAGAGTATATGAGATTATTATGGGAATTCAATGTTGTGGAGGATCTCTGAGTGAAGATGAAATAGTTTCCAAAGTCTTGAGAGCCCTTCCATGGGCTTATAAGATGAAGGCAAGTACAATTAATGAACTAAGAACAATGGTAAACACTTCAGTGACCAAAGACATTCTAATTGGGGAATTATCTTCTTTTGAGCTTGAAGAATTTGGACCTTCTGGAGCTGCAAAGTCTGAACCTACTTTTCATGCATCATCATCATCTAATGGAAAAAGTGATTGGAAAGCCTTATATGCAAAAGAATTGGAAGATATGAGGAAAGAGGATAAATAATTTGAGCAACTTGAAGCCTTATTTGCTAGAAAATTACCTAAAGGACTGACGGGAAGTAAGTATGAAGGAAAAGAACCTTTTAAATGTTTTGCATGTAATAAGATTGGTCATTTTGAATCTAGATGTTTTGAAAGGAATGCAAGATTTGAAGAGAGTTAAGAAATCATTTAAGCCTAACCAGAACATATATAGATTCAAGAAAAGTAAACAATGCTATATAGCGGATGAGAAAGGAGTAAGTGATGACTCTGAGGATGAACCAACAACAGACTCTACTACTAGATCCAAAAATGGAAAAGAATGGGTGTTCTATGCTTTAAAGGAAGATGAACTGGAACTGGCTATCATGAATGAAGAAAAGACCTTGGCAGAAAAAGTTGAAGACAATGATGAATGGGTAATTGATAGTGGATGATTGCATCATATGACTGGAGATAAAAGAAAATTTCTATCCCTACAAGAATACAGTGGTGGTCAAGTCAGATTTGGAGATGACAAAGCATGTATGATCAAAGATAGAGGTACTATTTCTCTAGATGGTAAGAATAATACTAATAATTTCTATTATGTAAAAGGTTTAAAGCATAATCTTTTGAGTATTGGTCAATTGGTGGACAAGGGTTTCCAACTTCAGTTTAAAGATACAAAATGCAAAATCATGAACAAAATTGGTTTGGAGATTGCAACCGGTATTCAGACTAGAGGTAATATCTTTCACTTGAACACTGGTAATAAGACATGTTTGATTTCTCATGTTAATGAGAGTTGGCTATGGCATAAGAGGTTGTGTCATGTTAATTTTGATTGTATTGTTAAGATCGGTTCAACTAAGGTAGTTAGAGATATACCTAAGATTATGAAGCCTCATAACCCAGTATGTAAGGAATGTCAACTGGGAAAGCAAGTTAGAACTTCTTTTAAGAGAATACATAATAAATCTAATGATGTGCTTGATTTGATTCACACTAACCTACGTGGTATAGCAATGACCAGAATATTTCAAGGTGATAGGTATTTCATGCTGATAATTGATGATTATTCTAGGATGATGTGGGTGACTTTTCTAAGGGAGAAGTCTAAAGCCTTTCAGAAATTCAAGATCTTTAAAGAAAAGATAGAAATAAAAACTAGATTGAAAATCAAATGTCTGAGATCAGATCAAGGTGATGAGTTCACTTCTCATGAATTTAATAGTTATTATGAGACAAATGGAATTAAGAGACAGTTATCTGCACCTCAGACTCCTCAGCAGAATGGAGTAGTGGAAAGGAAGAACAAAACTATTTTGGATGCAGCAAGATCTATGATGATGGAAGCCAAATTGCCTCACATCTACTTGAGAGAATCAGTGAGTACAATAGTCTACACATTCAATAGAGTTCACATCAAAGGTGAAATCGGTAAGACCCCTTATGAAATATGGTTTTGACGTACACCTAATGTTAAATATTTCAAAATTTTTGAAAGTAAATGTTATATCAAAAGGGATGACTTAATTGGAAAGTTTGATCCTAGATGTGATGAAGGGATATTTCTTAGATATTCAATTCAAAGCAAAGCATATAGTGGTTATAACAAAAGATTGCAGAAAATAATGGAGAACGTAAATGTGAAAGTGGATGAGCAATAAAAAAATCAATTTATATCATATGATAGGGAATCAATAGTGGAAATGATCATAACTGAACTGGCAATGCCTCAACTGGTACAAGAAACTGAGACAGTTACATTGGCACAATTAGAAAATTCAACTGTGACTGATGATTAGAGAAGTGAACCTAAAGTTTAGAAGACACCAAGGTATGTAAGGTTAAATCATTCTAAAGATCAAATCATTGGAGATAGGAACAAGGGAGTTATGACAAGAAGAAGACTGTAAAATGAAGAGGTGACTTATTTTTCAAATTGAATCAACATATGTTATTGAAGCTTGTAAATATAAACAATGGTTAAAGGCTATGGAAGATGAATTAGATCAGATAGAGAAGAATGAGACTTGTACTTTAGTTCCTTGACCTAAAAATAAGAATTTTATTGGAACTAAATGGGTTTTTAGGAATAAACTGAATGAGGATGGTCAAGTTGTAAGAAACAAGGCTATATTGGTTTGTAAAGGATATTCTCAAATGGAAGGAATTGATTATTGTGAGACATTTGCACCTGTAGCTAGAATTGAAGTTGTTAGACTATTTCTTGCCTGTGCAAATTATAAGAACTATGAGGTCTATCAAATGGATGTTAAATGTGCATTTTTGAATGGTGAACTTGAGGAAGAGGTATACATTGAACAACTTGATGGATTTTAACTAACAAATGATAAAGATATGGTTTACAGATTGAGGAAAGCTTTATATGGATTGAAACAAGCTCCTAGAGCTTGGTATGCAAGGTTGGATAAATATCTTTTGAAGCTTGGTTTTACTAAAGGCGGTGCTGATAGTAATTTATATTATAAGATCACTAATGATGATATTCTGATTATTGAAGTATTTGTTGATGATATCATTTTTGGAGGAGAAGATAAAATGTGCATGGAATTCTCTAATAATATGAAGAATAAATTTGAAATGTCCATGATTGGTGAGATGAGATTTTTCTTAGGTTTGTAGATTACTCAAACTGACAAAGGCATTTTCATCTATCAAACTAAGTATCTAAGGGAGTTGTTGAAGAATTTTAGTATGGATAATTCCAAACTAGTAAGTACTCCTATGGTGACAAGTGAGAAATTATCTATCAAGGATACATGTACACTGTTAAATCTGACAAGGTATAAATCTATGATTGGTGGTTTGTTATATCTAACTTAGACTAGACCAAATATTATGAATGCAATAAGTATTGTTTCAAGATATCAAAGTAATCCTAAAGAAAATCATGAATGTGCAGTAAAGAGGATATTCCAATATTTGCAAGGAACAACAGAATATGGGTCATGGTATTCTAGAGATGATAACTTTACTTTATGTGCATATACAGATTCAGATTGGGTAGTAGATACTGATGAAAGGATGAGCACTTTTGGTGGAGCTTTCTTTCTTGGAAAGAAATTGGTTTCATGGATCAGCAAAAAATAGTCATGCATTTCTTTATCTAGTGCAGAAGCTAAGTATGTTGCAGCAACAACTAATTGCACTCATTTCTTGTGGATGAAGAAAATGTTGAAGGATATCAAGGTAAATTGTAGTGAACCGGTAGTTACCTATTGTATTGTGATAACTCTGGAGCTATTGACATGTCTAATAATCTGGTATTTCACTCTAAGACTAAGTACATATCAAATTTTTGAAGGACAAGGTAAAAGAAAAAGAAGTCAAAATGGTTTATGTGAACACTAAAGAACATATTGCAGATATATTCACTAAACTGATGTCTAAGGAATCATTTGAATATTTGAGAGATAGGCTAGGGGTTTCTGCCCCTCCGGCAGAGACTTGGTTGATGCAGTTTGTCATCAATCTGGCATGCATTATCAGATATACTATTCATTCCGGTACTGATGAGTGGTGCTACTACTCAGGGGGAGTAGTTAGCTTTTAGATTCAAAGGTTTATATTCTTTCTTTGATATTTTTGTTAGATTTTTGGCATTGAAGTCAAAGGGGGAGAGATAGTGATGTGAAAAATAAATTCAAAAATTTATAGAGATATTATTCACAGGGGGAGAGTTATTGATATTCAAAAGATTGTTGGTTGTCTTCCATACGGGGATACTTGTTTGGCATTTCTTGGTACTTAGATGTTTTTCACCTCCAGTGTTGCCATAAATGCCAAAGGGGGAGATTGTTAGCAAAATGGATGAATTGATTATGTGTTGCATTGATGTTTTAGAATTGATGTCAACACTAGCAATTATGGTTGGTTACCAACAGATAGGTTTTGGTTACCGGTAGAAGATCTAGTGTTACCGACAGAAGGAACTATCAGTTGGACACTTCCGACATGTTTGGATCTATGGAGTATGTTTGGTTTTATGTGTTACATTCTTTTGGAGCATGTTTTGATCAGTTGGTATTGACTTCATGATCAATGCTATCATACACTTTGGTAAATGTTGGCATATGTCCAGAGTATGATGACATGATGATATTGTATGTTGTCATTGATGTCAATATGCTGAAGAGTGAACCGATATATTAAATTTTGCAACAGGCAAGAGAATCGGTATGATACCGAGAACCGGTATATGTGAGAACTAGTATAACGTTGTGAACCGGTATATGTGAAAAGGTGAAGCGGTATGTTTATTTGAGGTAAACCAGTATCTTGGTATGAGAACTGGTATATCACAGTTTTGCATGACTACTAGTTGGTAGTCTCAACTTCAAGGTTTCTGGTTGAAGTGTTCAAAGTGTTGAACAATATATTTGAAATAAAAAATCTTCCCAAAGGCGTGAGAGCTAAAGGATAATCGGCCAAAATATCATGTCGATTATCTCAGAAAGAGTTTCACCGACAGAATAGTTTCATCAAAATAAAGCATAAAGTGTAAAACAATAAGTTAAGATGACTTTGGCAAAATATCTCTTTCGGTAAATGAATGTGACAACTCATCAATATTTTAGTTTCATCGAAAAAGTGAAAGGCAAACAAAAAAGGTGAAGTCAAGGAAATACAATTGCCGAAGAGACTTAAAAAACATTCATCGAAAAGCAAATCTTATCAATAACATTATATTGATAAAAACAGAGGGGTTTCATCAATAAAAGAAGGACATCGAAGAAAAAAGGTTTTCGGAGGGCTTGCATGAACTTTCACTGAAGAACAGAACTCATCGAAATATGATTTCGATGAAACTCGTGAATGACTCATCGAAAGAAATTTCATCGAAGAAAGGATGATTTCGAGGAGACTAGAAGATGGTTTTTCGACAAGGGCTATTCATCGATAAGGTGATATCGAGGAAAATGAACTTTCGATGAAAGATCAAAGTATTCAGCCGAAGACAAGGGTTTCATCGAAAACTCGATTCACGATCATTTCAGTTGAACAGTACTTCCCGCGAAGGAATTAAAAGCTCGAGTGGAGGATGTCACATCTGCAGTTAAGTTTAAACATTTGAATAACTATTATAAACACAGAGACATTAACTATTGCACAAGTTGCCCATACAATTATAGCTGAATTGATTGAATTTTCATAAGAACTAGATTGTTGCCAAAAGATAGAAAGTTGCAAGGAGTTTGCTGAAGTTCGTAAACTACAGTCAGAAGAGATCGACAATTCTCCAAGTAAGTGTGATTTCTCACATTGATTGAAATTATGGAACCTTCTTCTTCTTCTAAAAAGAGTAGAAAAGGAAAGGAATTGAACCCTCAAGAGAAGCCCAAATGATAGAAAAAGGAGGGTAGAGCTTTAACTCAGGATTTGCTAGACCAGTGCCCGACATCCAGTGTGAGGTCCAAAACAATCAAGAGTGAAGAGGAAGGGTTGGAAGATAGATTTGAACATCTAGGAGACATATGGACTGAAATCAGAGGACATGGGTTGTTCTTATTTGGTTACAAGAGAAGGGATGCTCCTGAGCCCGTAAGTAACCTGTGGAAGAAAAATTTAGGGAAATTGGTAGTTCTGAATGTATTTGTGGATGTCAAATTAATGAAAGCTCTAGTAGATTGTTATGATCCAAAAACCAAAACCATATGTGACTACCGAGGGAATCCTATGGTGGTGATTAACAAATAGACTATTGATATGGTGTTTGATCTAGACTAGGAAGTAGAACAGAAAATTGATATACAGAAACTGTCGCGAGAATTCTTTAACTTGGAGGACATCTATAGGAAATGGAGACTACCCATTCACCAGCCAAAAGTAGGAAAGTCCTTTGTTCCATTCAGTAAAGATGACAAGGTGCCATTTGATGTCAACAAATTCCATCCGTATTTTAAGTATACATACTATGTTGTAGCCCAAGTATTAGGCTTAGAGGCTCATCCTCTCATGGATATTGGGGTTATGGTTCTATGTGCTGATCTACAATCAAAAGACCCTAGGTCGTTTGACTATGCCACTTATGTTGCAGAAGCCCTAAATCATGGGTTGGAAAAGTTAAAAGGAGACCTTGTAGATGTTCATTTCTCATTGTATTCCTTATTAATGCACATCATTCTTTATTGTGGACAAGAAATCAATTTCTGGTCAGATGATTTTAGCATCAGAGCTTATGATAAAAATGGTTTGAAGAAACTAGTCCAGTTGTGGGTTTCTGCATGGGATCAAAGATTTATAAACAACCAATATTGGCACTTTTAGGAATATTTTGTGAAACCTCTTAGTGTAGCCTTTGGACAACATAGAGATTATACTTTGTCTCCTGAAATTAAAAGATTCCTCAGGCCAAAAGACTTCTCTCTAGAGTCTCAGATTGATCATAACTGGGGTGACTGGTATTGCCACCTTAATCATACAGAAATCAGGGTATTTGGGTATGAAGGAAAGCCATACATGCTTCCAATTACAGTGCCAAACAGGGTGGCTAGCCTAGAGATTGTAAGACAATTATCTGTTGTCAATGCCAAACATCTTACAGATTTTGGTAAACAATCCATTGTGCCAAGGTTATTGGTGTTTTCTGATTTTATTGTTAAAAGTTCCAAAAGTTATCATTTACTTCAAACTAAATTAGATTATTATGGCATGACTCTGGGTGATCCTAGAGAGAACTTTGATCCTGAGGGATATATAAGAGCTAGAAGGGCATCACAGAAACTAAAAGCCGGAATACATGTGGCTCAAATGCTAGATGATTTAATCAAGAACCTTGAAAGGGAAGAGGCCGAGGTTTTGAGAGAAAGAAGCGAGATGACTTGGCAAGCCTTCAAGTGGAAAAGAGAAAGGGGGATGGTGGATGGAGACCTACTTGGAAACCTCCAAGATCCTTCGGAGATAGCCAAAAAACTACTTCAGCATGAGGTAGAGACTATGCATAGAGTACCCCCACAGTTCCTCCATTTTTTCAACACTGAAAAAGATAGTAAACCATTGGCTCACATGTCACCGAAATCAACTACTAGTAGCATCCCTGCTAACTCCCCTAGAGAAGATTATCCCCCTGGTTTTGAAGAAAAGGTAGATGTGGACATTGGTGAGTTTAATATTAGAGATGTAGTTGATATAAGGATGACAAAACATGAAGACTTTATTGCGGATGATGGATTTGCTTCTTCTAGAGAATTCCTTTCATTCCTATACCAGTACAAAGGGGCTCATGTGAAACAAAGTATGGCTGGAAGATCAGAAGAAGAAGAGATGAGAAGGCTACAAGATGAGATAGATGCCCTCATGAAAGACATGACCCCTGAGAAAGGGAGGAAAATATTAAAGGAGGCTGGTGTTATCATATTTTCAGGTTGGGATATAAATTCAGCACTTCTGTTTGATGGATTCTTGAAAAAGCAAGACCTGAATCAACAGGTATTGCCTCAAGAGAGAGATAAATTGTTCATGGGCTCAGGATATGATACCAATCAAAAGGCTCTCTTACAATGGGCACTATATCCGAGAGGAAAAAGACCAATTATTGTGGATGTTGAAGAAACTTTTGGACACCTTATGATCCATCAGGTAGGAAAGACTGACCCTAGGGTCACTGCAAAATTAAACTTGGATGTAGCCAAATTAAATTTGGATCAGATAGAGTTTTCGGTCAGGGAAAACATTACCTATAAGGGTTTATATGAAAGATCTAAAGAGGAGAATCAAAAGCTACAAGCAAAGATATTACAACTTGAGACAGGAACTCCTTTAAGTGAATATGCTTCATATCGCACAGGACAGAGCTTGGATGATGTCTCTGATGTTCTGTATTAGAAGTATCAGGCAGATAAGGCTACCAAATAGGTAAATAATATTCAAAAAAAGATGGATAAATTGGTTAATGATATCATTGAACACCGATTCAACACCATGCTTATACATGTTGAACATTATTGGAGGGTGTACACTGGAACCATAAAGGCATTAAGAGAGCATGAAATGTTAAAAGCACGATTGAATGAAGTAATAAGCAATGTAGATGTAATGACAATAGAGGAGAAAATAGAAGGAACTTCGTATATGGAAAATCATGTTAAATACGAGGGTGCGCTAAAAAGAGATCTTCAAGAATTGGATGATGGGAGCCCTATTGGAATGCCCTCGATTTATAAAGAAGGAGACGTAATATCTATGGACGATTGACAGAATGAACTTATAAGGGTCAAGGATCGGGCTCTGTCAAAATTGGATCGAAGAAAAGACATGGCCCCTACCGTCAACTAGATGATATTCGGATACCTTTTGCAGGGAGAAGAATTAAAGAAACAGAGCATCAAGATCAAGACTTTTAAAGAACATGATTATATTCATCATTTAGGGATTCTTAATCTCTTTTTACTTAAGTTTGTTAGAAATGTTCAAATTGACAATTAGTATTTTGAAAAGACACGTCTTTTCATAAATAACATTTTCTCTCATATATATATGAGAGAGGTTTCTTGTAATATTTTTTAAGAGATATCCTAGGAACAAGACAGTAATGTATGATAGCCTGTAAGCTTTCTGTTATACAAATTTTGATGGAATACATAATATGATCAGTCATTTTTTCTTTGCATATGTGTTGTGGATTATTTCATTTTGTTATTGGCAGTCCCTTGTGATATTATCTAAAGGAGATAAGGTTATTCATATTCTTTGAGTGAGATTTATGTTGTATGTCATAAGGTTGAAATAAAAGTTCTACTTGCGAATTGCAATTTTTCTTTGCAGTGCTTACCTGGATGGTCCCTTAAAGGTAGGGTTAAATTCATTCAAGCAACTTATGATATAGGCATTCAATTGATCTCATAAGAAATAGTAACTGACAGATCCATAAAGGGGTGGGTTTAAAAACTGTCTCACAAGTTCACATAGTAAGTCCTAAGAGAATATAAAGACTCTATAGCCTAGATAGCAAAGAAGGCACTGGCCATTTATAAATTACACTTATCACCATATTCATCATATGTTATTTTAAAGCAATTGGAGTAATTGAGTAGGAAATATAGAATAAGTTGGTAGTAGTGTATTCAAAGATCGAATAGCTTCTACAATAACAATCTTGGACTCATCTGCTATATCTCCATCTTAGGAACTTATGCCATTCTGAGATAGGAGGAAACCAGATCAAGATACTTAATCTACTATAAAAGGCACTGGTCATTGAAAACAACTAGTGAATAGGTATACCCGCCTAGGTCCTGCAGAGCCTAAAGTGAGAGAGTTAGTAACCAAATAGGTTCACTCTATAAGTTGGCGAAGTCAATTGGAGGGTTTGATCATAGGAGTTGGCATTTCCTTAGAACCTATCCAATCTATTGATTTGAGACCCAACAGATTGGTGACTCTGCTGGGGAGGAATTATTAAGACTCTGCTATGGGAGAGAACTCAGAAGAAAGAAAAAATTTTCCTCTTAAGAAGAGAGGTGGCGACTCTGAATTAAAAAAAAGTGAGAGGAATATCTATGCACGGAACGAGATCAGTCACAAAAGGATGACCTTTATCCCAGTTAGATTTCTCTCAATGAAAGTACAAAAACAAAGAAGAATCCATGAATGAATTCGTGAGAGAAAGGTACAATCAGTATAAGCATGAAAACAACCAACATTCACCTTTAAGAGAACAGGATAAAGCAACTACTTCAAGCCCGGTAAACGAGGATTTGGTTGCAACATATAAAGCCCAAAAGGGCTGATATCAAATTCCCCCTGGTTTTGAATATCACGAAGCACGATCCAGACAAAACACATCACCTTCATCGGGATCAGGTATGTCAGATCCTGCAGATAGATTTATAGATTTAACTAGACAAATGATGGAGGCAGCTGCTGAAATGAGAGATTCAGGAAGGACTCAGGAATGTTTGGAGCTATGTACTAAATTAGGCATAAATGTTGGTGAGGATGACTTTAATCAAGATGTAAACAATTACATAAAAAAATGTGCTCAGGGAGTGAGTAAAACAAAGAGTAATGATTTTAAGGCTTATGAGAACCCCTTGTTTGGTAACAAAAGGGATGATCATGTGCAATTGAGTGCACCACCAGTCCAGCCAAATTTACATAAAAACTTTGCTGCTCATAACCAGTTTCTGCCTCCAGGTCAATTTTATAACCAACGTCCACCCCCTGATCAATTTCAATATCAATACCAGAATCAATACCCTTTTCCTTATCAAAATCACATGCCCTTATATGATAACATGAACCAAAACTTTAGGAATCCTCATGGGGGACATGGGCTAATGAATATGGAACAAATGAGGCAGTTTAATTTCTCAAGAATGATGGTATACCCATATCCTATCCCGAATGAAATCAGGACTGCAATACCAAGATTCACTGGAAGTAATGCAATTACAGGGGAAGCTCATTGTAAGGCCTTTGATGCAGTAATAGAGGATTTTGGTTTACCACATGAAGATGTTAAGATCAGGTTATTTATGCAGTCATTAACAGAAGATGCAAGAGATTGGTTTAGGGCATTGCCTGATGCATCCATTAGAAGTCTTGCAGAATTCAAAAGCTTATTCCTTGAATAGTATGGAGACCATAACAGCCCTAAATTTGCTTTGCATGAGATCATTAGCATAAAAAAGAAGCAAAATGAATCAGTGGTAGATTTTAACAAAAGATTTAATAGGGTTCTAAACAAAATTCCCAATAGGATGAAACCAGTACCTAAGGTAAGCATTCTATATTACATCAATTCTTATGATAGTAAAACAAACTATGAGCTGAGAACCAGAAATCCTAGAGACCTTCGGGATGTTATAAAAGATGCCATTGTTATAGAAAATAACAGGAAGGCCGCTGGTAAAGTGGGAAAAAGAGAAGATGCAAGGTTGTAAAATCCTAAAGCACCCAAAGCTAATAAAGATGAGGATAAGCTCGACAAAGTTTTGAATGCTCTAAAAGATTTATCTGTGAGGGTAAACAAAATAGAGAAGCAGCAATATTATTGTCCTGAGAGGCCCAGATTGCATGACATGCCCTATAACACTACATGGAAAGATGGAAAACCAGTAGACAGGAGCCACAAAGATAACCAGCAAATTCCAGATCCCTTGAAAAGAAAAGTGAACTACGCTCAAGATGATGACATGTGGTGTTATGCTTGCAATATGCCACATGCTCCCTCTTTGTGCACTGTAGTAAAAGGATTGTAGGAGGAAGAGAATGGCTATGAAGAGAAAATAGGCGACCCGAATATTAATATGATATCCTTTACAGAGGAAGGAGGATCAAATTCCATTGATCAGTGCTCTGTGTTGCCTGTAATCACCAACATAGGTAAAGGTGTTAAGCTCAGAATCCCCATTGAAGAAGAAAAAAGATGAATTACAGCTTCTACCGTTGCACAAGCAAAAAGGACTTATGATTTGAGGAATAGAGTTGTGAATCTAGAGCAAGGTAAACTTGCTAGTCTTTTTATAAAAGAAATTGATGAGACACCCAAGCAAACAAATAAAGCAGCTAAGACTAAGGAAGTTGTACCAAAGAATAATATGAGGGGTCTTGATGTTCAAAAGGAAGAAATAGCAAAATTTCCTTTAGCACAACACTCCACTTCATTTGATATTTCAAATGCATTAACATAATTAAAAGTTTATGTTCCATTGATGGAAATAATGAAGTTTCCTGAATACAGAGAAAAGACTCTGGAGATGATTTTTGGTGTCCAAAAAGAAAAGGTAAATGAATAGAAACAAGAGGTTCCAAAAAGTGACAATAATGAACAAATGGCCCCAGTTATATATTTAGGGTCCACCATAACCAAAAACCCGACACAGGTAGACCCATTTTATCTCACTTTGGTGGTGAACAATAAGAAAGTAAAGAATTGTATGATCGACTTAGGAGCAGCCATAAATGTTATGTCTATTGGAGTGATGAAAGAGCTTGGATTGGCAGTTGATACTACCTCTGGAAAATGTTATGCCATGGACAACAGGTCAGTCCCAGTGGTTGGCATCATGAAGGATGTAGAATTCAAATTGGCAGCTTGTCCAGAAGAATTGTACAAAATAGATATTACAGTGGTGGATGTCCCTCCAAACTATGGGATGTTGCTATCTAGGAAATGGTTGAACATGATTGGTGGGTATGTGCAGTTAGATTTGTCATATGCTACGATTCCAATCAATGGACAGGAGGTAAAAATTGATAGGGAACCCCAGTCCACATATATCATAGAAGACATGGAAGAATCAACAAATCAGATATGCTTTTTGCAAACTGATATAGACAATTTCTGAGTGCAGTTGACAAAACCTAAGGTTGACGAGTGGATCCCCATTGAATCAGGTCTAGCTAGAAAGGATGATCAAGTGTGGAAAATGTTCTTTGATGGGTCTTGTAGCAAGGAAGGGAGTGGGGCTGGAATCCTATCTATTTCACCCACAGGGGAAACCTACAAATATTCTTTCAAATTGTTATTTGAGTGCACAAATAACATTGCAGAGTATGAAGCCTTACTCATTGGTATTAATATAGCAGTTAAACATGGAATTAGATTACTCAGTGTGTTTGGTGACTCAGAGTTAATAGTCTCACAAGTAAAGGAGAAGTATACTTCAAAGCATTTAAGATTGAAACAGTATAGAAATGCTGTCTGTGATACTATAGAACTTTTTGATGCTTTTCAAATAAACTGGATAGACAGATCAAAGAACATTATGGCAGACTTTTTGGCCAGTATTGCATTGAAGGATAATGATATAACACTAACTGGGATATCTGAAGTAGAGATGAAAGTAAGACCATCTGTTCCTGACAACCTATATAATTGGCAAGTGTTTCAAGATGATGCGGACCTGCTGAAATTCTTACAGTGTGTTGATCACTATCAGACTCAGGCGATAAATTTCAATGACTTTGTGGAAAAAATTGAAGGTAAAGAAACTTTATTTGGACATGAAATCATACAACTGAAGTCAAAAAAATTACCAAAAGGCCTAGTAGCATTGGAAAGGGCTTTCAATACTCAGGATGTGATTGAGACTAAAGGATCAACTGTTAAAGAAAATGATGTGGAACAAGTCAATTTAGGAAGTGAAGATACTCCTAGAAATGTTTTCATTGGGAAAAGGCTAACTCCTGCCATGAGGCAACAACTGATAACATTGCTAAGGAGATATATACATGTGTTCGCATGGTCTTATGAAGATCTCAAAGCTTATAGGGAAGATCTTTTTTAGCATGAGATACCACTTAAGCCAGAAGCTAAACCATTCAGACAAAAGCAGAGACCTATTAATCCAACACTGTTACCAAAAATGAGGGAAGAGATCATAAAAATGAAAGACGCAGGAATTATTGAACCCTGCAGATATTCCACATGGGTCTCTAATTTGGTGCCAGTCAGAAAGAAGAATGGGGATATTAGATTGTGTGTGGACTTTAGAAACTTAAACATATCATCTCTAAAGGACAATTATCCATTGCCAAATATGGATAACATGCTGCAGAAGGTGAGAGGGTGTGAGTTATTGTTTATGATGGATGGGTTTTCAGGTTATAATCAGGTGAAAGTTAAAGAAACTAAAAAATATAAGACAGCCTTTACAACTCCATGGGGCACTTATGTCTATGCACGAATGCCATTCGGATTGACTAATGCTGGTGCTACATTTCAGAGGGCAATGGATGTGGCTTTTGCAGAATTGATTGATGTAATCATGGTAGTATACCAAGATGACTTAACTGCATACTCAAAGAAAGCTGATGATCATTGTGAGCACCTTGAAAAGATATTCAAGAAAGCCTTAGAGTATGGGATTTCCTTGAATCCTAAAAAATGCCACTTTGGTGTTGAAGAAGGAAAGTTACTTGGACACATAGTATCCAAGGAAGGAGTAAGAATTGACCCTGAAAGGGTGGCAGTTATCAATGAGATTCCCATTCCCTGAACCATCAAGGCCATCCAATCATTCTTGGGACAAATAAATTTTGTAAGAAGGTTTATTTTAAATTTTGCAGACATAATAAAACCTATAGTAAGGATGTTAAAGAAAGGAGCCCAAATAGATTGGACTGAGGAAGCAATCGACTCCTTTATAGAAATCAAAAGAGCAATTTCTGAAGCACCAGTACTAATCTCTCCAGATTTTAGCAAGCCTTTTAGAATATTCTCATTCACCTCCTATCACACAATAGCGGCAGTATTGTTGTAGAAGAATCCAGAAGGGTATGAGCAGCCCATTGCATATTTTAGCAAGTCTTTAAGCCCTTCAGAAATAAAATATGAGTTGAATGAAAAGCAAGCTTATGCCTTGGTCAAATCAGTGAAACAGTTTAGACCATACTTAGTAGGGGCTGAAGTTATAGCATATGTTCCCAATGCAGCAGTGAAAGATATCTTCAGACAAACTGAGGTACGGGTAGAAGATGTAAATGGATCAACCAAATACAAGAATTCAACATTGAACTCAAAATTTCACAAGTTATCAAAGGACAAGGATTGGCCAAACTCATGACAGGAACTGAGATTGAGGAGTCTTGTGTAAATCAAGTAGGGTTGGAAGAAGCCAACTTCAGCATTGAGAATACAACATGGTACACTGATATCATGTATTACCTTAAGCACTTAAAATGTCCGGATGGTATGACTGATAATCAGAAAAGAACTTTAAAGTTGAAATCTGCAAAATATGTGATTGTCAATGGGGACTTGTATTGGAAAAACAGAGATGGGATATTATTATTATGTCTAGATAACTACCAAGCAGAGAAAGTTCTTCAAGAGATGCATGATGGGTTTTGTGGTGGCTATTTTTCGGCTAAGACTACTGCACATAAGATATTGAGAGTTGGATACTTTTGGCCATGTGTTTTCAATGACTCTTATAGATATGTTAGAAAGTGTGAAGCTTGTCAAAAATTTTCAGGCAAAATGATATATCAAGGGTCACTCCCATTAAGACCAATGCTTGCTGAGGAACCATTTCAGCAATGGGGAATAGATTTCATAGGAGAGATATCAGAAAAATCCAGCGGAGGACACAGATGGATATTGGTCACTACAGACTATTTTACCAAGTGGGTAGAGGCAATACCCACTAGACAAGCTACTAGTAAAGTGGTAATAAAATTCATAATGGAAAACATTATCACTAGATTCGGTGTTCCTGCAAAGATCATCTCAAACAATGGTATGTCCTTTAGGTCTGAGGAATTCAATACTTTTTGTGAAGAATATGGCATCAAAATATCTCATTCTTCTCCTTACTACCCTCAAGGAAATGGGCATGTTGAATCAAGCAACAAGAACATCCTAAAGATCATTAAAAAGATGCTAGGACACAACAAGAAGGCATGGGATTCAAAGTTGAGTTTTGCATTATGGGCAGATAGAATAACAGTGAAGAAATCTATGGGAAAGTCTCCATTTGAGTTGGTTTATGGCAAAAGAGCCAGATTGCCTTTGGACAATCTTTTGCCTGTACATAAATTCATGACTCAAGAAGGGATAGATGTTGAAGATCCCTCACAAGAGAGGATGATGCAGTTAGTAGAGCTTGATGAAGTTAGAGTAGAGGCTCAGAAGAAGAATGTCAAAATTCAAAATCAGATGAAGAGGTCGTATGACAAGAGGACAACAGATAGGAAATTTTATGTGGGTGATTGGGTTTTAATGTGGAATTCCAGGAGTCAAGACAAAGGCAAGCATGGCAAATTTGAGGCTTTATGGATCGGACCATATGTGATTATGGATAAAAAAGGAGAAGATTCCTACCTGCTCCAAAATACAACAGGGGAAGTCCAAGAATTGCCAGTACATGGACAATTCTTGAAAAACTTCTTTTCTTGATATATTCTATTATATGTACAATAGATTAGGATCCACTTCCATTGTAAATACCATGACTTGTCAAAATGTATCCTCACTAACCAGAGATTCTGAATTCTTGAACACATACACAATATGCCTCCATCCTCAGTTAGAGCCACTATTGAACAATATATTTGAAATCAAAAATCTTCCCAAAGGCGTGAGAGCTAAAGGATCATCGGCCAAAATATCATATCGATTATCTTAGAAAGAGTTTCACCGACAGAATAGTTTCATCAAAATAAAGCATAAAGTGTAAAACAATAAGTTAAGATGACTTTGGCAAAATATCTCTTTCGGTAAATGAATGAGACCACTCATCGATATTTCAGTTTCATCAAAAAATCGAAAGGCAAACAAAAAAGGTGAAGTCGAGGAAATACAATTGCCGAAGAGACTTAAAAAACATTCATCGAAAAGAAAATCTTATCTATAACATTATATCGATAAAAATAGAGGGGTTTCATCGATAAAAGAAGGACATCAAAGAAAAAAGGTTTTCGGAGGGCTTGCATGAACTTTCACCGAAGAACAGAACTCATCGAAATATGATTTCGATGAAACTCGCGAATGACTCATCGAAAGAAATTTCATTGAAGAAAGGATGATTTCGAGGAGACTAGAAGATGGTTTTTCGACAAGGGCTATTCATCGATAAGGTGATATCGAGGAAAATGAAGTTTCAATGAAAGATCAAAGTATTCAGCCGAAGACAAGGTTTTCATCGAAAACTCGATTCATGATCATTTCAGTTGAACAGTACTTCCCGCGAAGGAATTAAAAGCTCGAGTGGAGGATGTCACATCTGTAGTTAAGTTTAAACATTTGAATAACCATTATAAACACAGAGACATTAACTATTGCACAAGTTGCCCATACAATTATAGCTGAATTGATTGAATTTTCATAAGAACCAAATTGTTGCCAAAAGACAGAAAGTTGCAAGGAGTTTGATGAAGTTCATAAATGACAGTCAGAAGAGCTCGACAATTCTCCAAGTAAGTGTGATTTCTCACATTGATTGAAATTATGGAACCTTCTTGTTCTTCTAAAAAGAGTAGAAAAGGAAAGGAATTGAACCCTGAAGAGAAGCCCAAATGACAAAAAAAGGAGGGTAGAGCTTTAACTCAGGATTTGCTAGACGAGTGCCCGACATCCAATGTGAGGTCCAAAAAAAATCAAGAGTGAAGACGAAGGGTTGAAAGATAGATTTGAACATTTAGGAGACATATGGACTGAAATCAGAGGACATGAGTTGTTCTTATTTGGTTACAAAAGAAGGGATGCTCCTGAGCCCGTAAGTAACCTGTGGAAGAAAAATATAGGGAAATTGGTAGTTTCGAATGTATTTGTGGATGTCAAATTAATGAAAGCTCTAGTAGATTGTTATGATCCAAAAATGAAAACCATATGTGACTACCGAGGGAATCCTATGGTGGTGATTAACAAACAGACTATTGATATGGTGTTTGATCTAGACTGGGAAGTAGAAGAGAAAATTGATATACAAAAACTGTCGCGAGAATTCTTTAACTTGGAGGACATCTATAGGACATGGAGACTACCCATTCACCAGCCAAAAGTAGGAAAGTCCTTTGTTCCATTCAGTAAAGATGACAAGGTGCCATTTGATGTCAACCAATTCCATCCATATTTTAAGTATGCATACTATGCTGCAACCAAAGTATTAGGCTTAGAGGCTCATCCTCTCATGGATATTGGGGTTATGGTTCTATGTGCTGATCTACAATCAAAAGACCCTAGGTCATTTGACTATGCCACTTATGTTGCAGAAGCCCTAAATCATGGGTTGGAAAAGTTAAAAGGAGACCTTGTAAATGTTCATTTCTCATTGTATTCCCTATTAATGCACATCATTCTTTATTGTGGACAAGAAATCAATTTCTAGTCAGATGATTTTAGCATCAGAGCTTATGATAAAAATGGTTTGAAGAAACCAGTCCAGTTGTGGGTTTCTGCATGGGATCAAAGATTTATAAAGAACCAATATTGGCACTTTCAGAAATATTTTGTGAAACCTCTTAGTGCAGCCTTTGGACAACATAGAGATTATACTTTGTCTCCTGAAATTAAGAGATTCCTTAGGCCAAAAGACTTCTCTCCAGAGTCTCAGATTGATCATAACTAGGGTGACTAGTATTGCCACCTTAATCATACAGAAATCAGGGTATTTGGGTATGAAGGAAAGCCATACATGCTTCCAATTACAGTGCCAAACAGGGTGGCTAGCCTAGAGATTGTAAGACAATTATATGGTGTCAATGCCAAACATCTTACAGATTTTCATAAACAATCCATTGTGCCAGGGTTATTAGTGTTTTTTGATTTTATTGTTAAAAGTTCCAAAAGTTATCATTTACTTCAAAATAAATTAGATTATTATGGCATGACTTTGGGTGATCCGAGAGAGAACTTTGATCCTGAGGGATATATAAGAGCTGGAAGGTCATCACAGAAACCAAAAGCCAGAATACATGTGGCTCAAATGCCAGATGATCTAATCAAGAACCTTGAAAGGGAAGAGGCCAAGGTTTTGAGAGAAAGAAGCGAGATGACTTGGGAAGCCTTCAAGTGGAAAAGAGCAAGGGGGATGGTGGATGGAGACCTACTTGGAAACCTGCAAGATCCTTTGGAGATAGCCAAAAAACTACTTCAGCATGAGGTAGAGATTATGCATAGAGTACCCCCACAGTTCCTCCATTTTGTCAACATTGAAAAAGATAGTAAACCATTAGCTCACATGTCACCGAAATCAACTGCTAGTAGCATCCTTGTTGACTCCCCTAGAGAAGATTATCCCCCTGGTTTTGAAGCAGAGGTAGATGTGGACACTAGTGAGTTTAATATTAGAGATGTAGCTGATATAAGGATGACAGAACATGAAGACTTTGTTGCGGATGATGGATTTGCTTCTTCTAGAGAATTCCTTTCATTCCTATACCAGTACAAAGGGGCTATTTTGAAATGAAGTATGGCTAGAAGATCAGAAGAAGAACAAATGAGAAGGCTACAAGATGAGATAGATGCCCTCATGAAAGACATGACCCCTGAGAAAGGGAGGAAAATATTAAAGGAGGCTGGTGTTATCATATTTTCAGGTTGGGATATAAATTCAGCACTTCTGTTTGATGGATTCTTGAAAAAGCAAAACCTGAATCAACAGGTATTGCCTCAAGAGAGAGATAAATTGTTCATGGGCTTAGGATATGATCCCAATCAAAATGCTCTCTTACAATGGGCACTATATCCGAGAGGAAAAAGACCAATTATTGTGGATGTTGAAGAAACTTTTGGACACCTTATGATCCATCAGGTAGGAAAGACTGACCCTAGGGTCACTGCAAAATTAAACTTGGATGTAGCCAAATTAAATTTGGATCAGATAGAGTTTTTGGTCAGGGAAAACATTACCTATAAGGGTTTATATGAAAGATCTAAAGAGGAGAATCAGAAGCTACAAGCAAAGATATTACAACTTGAGAAAGGAACTCCTTTAAGTGAATATGCTTCATATCCCACAGGACAGAGCTTGGATGATGTCTCTGATGTTCTGTATTGGAAGTATCAAGTGGATAAGGCTACCAAATAGGTAAATAATATTCAGCAAAAGATGGATAAATTGGTTAATGATATCATTGAACACAGATTCAACACCATGCTTATACATGTTGAACATTATTGGAGGGTGTACATTGGAACCATAAAGGCATTAAGAGAGAATGAAAGGTTAAAAGCACGATTGAATGAAGTAATAAGAAATGTTGATGTAATGACAATAGAGGAGAAAATAGAAGGAACTTCGTATATGGAAAATCATGTTAAATACGAGGGTGTGCTAAAAAGAGATCTTCAAGAATTGGATGATGGGAGCCCTATTGGAATGCCCTCGATTTATAAAGAAGGAGAAGTAATATCTATGGAAGATTGGCGGAATGAACTTATAAGTGTCAAGGATCGGGCTCTATCAAAATTGGATCGAAGCAAAGACATGGCCCCTACTGTCAACCAGATGATATTCGGATACCTTTTGCAGGGAGAAGAATTAAAGAAACAGAGCATCAAGATCAAGACTTTTAAAGAAGATGATTATATTCATGATTTAGGTATTCTTAATCTCTTTTTACTTAAGTTTGTTAGAAATGTTCAAATTGACAATTAGTATTTCGAAAAGACACGTCTTTTCATAAATAACATTTGCTCTCATATATATATGAGAGAGGTTTCTTGTAATAATTTTTAAGAGATATCGTAGGAACAAGATAGTAATGTATGACAGCCTGTAAGCTTTCTGTTATACAAATTTTGATGGAATACATAATATGATCAGTCATTTTTTCTTTGCATATGTGCTGTGGATTATTTCATTTTGTTATTGGCAGTCACTTGTCATATTATCTAAAGGAGATAAGGTTATTCATATTCTTTGAGTGAGATTTATGTTGTATGTCATAAGGTTGAAATAAAAGTTCTGCTTGCGAATGTTAATTGTTCTTTGCAGTGCTTACCTAGATGGTCCCTTAAAGGTAGGGTTAAATTCATTCAAGCAACTTATGATATAGGCATTCAGTTGATCTCATAAGAAATAGTAACTGACAGATCCATAAAGGGGTGGGTTTAAAAACTGTCTCACAAGTTCACATAGTAAGTCCTAAGAGAATATAAAGACTCTATAGCCTAGACAGCAAAGAAGGCACTAGCCATTTATAAATTACACTTATCACCATATTTATCATATGTTGTTTTAAAGCAATTGGAGTAATTGAGTAGGAAATATAGAATAAGTTGGTAGTAGTGTATTCAAAGATCGAATAGCTTCTACAATAACAATCTTGAACTCATCTACTATATCTCCATCCTAGGAACTTATGCCATTCTGAGATAGGAGGATACCAGATCAAGATACTTAATCTGCTATAAAAGGCACTGGTCATGGAAAACAACTAGTGAATAGGTATACCCGCCTAGGTCCAGCAGAGCCTAAAGTGAGAGAGTTAGTAACCAAATAGGTTCACTCTATAAGTTGGCGAAGTCAATTGGAGGGTTTGATCATAGGAGTTGGCATTTCTTTAGAACCTATCCAATCTGTTGATTTGAGACCCAACACAAAGCTTGTGTGATGAGTTAGCATTGTAATGAAGATCAGATCATGTTGCCACCTCAGCTTGAGCATGTGAAGGATCTTGCATGAAGGAGATTGATCCTATCCACCTCGGGAATGTGAGAAGTCTCTGTAAATGGTGGAGAGGGCGTGATGGGTTATCAACTTCCCAAAGCAGCGAAGAATGAACAATGAAGAATGTCTTGAGATATGTTCAAGACCATTGTATTCAATGAAATGTGATTAATGGTCAAGATTGAACCGACTATATTGGTAAACCCAAATGTTTAGGGTTTAGGGTTTATGTTGTTGACCTATCTATTTTCTATAAGGTCAATGTTGTGTTTCATGTTTAGGTTATTGGCAAATGTTGTGTGTGTATCTAAGTGCAGAGATACATGATTCTTGCTAGACCAGATAAGAGGATTGATGTTTGCATAGTGTGTGTGCAGAAGGAAGGAACTAAAATAGATCTGCATTGGCATTGAGTGCTGTTACCAGATCATTGTAGTACCTATTGATCTCTAACCACTTCAACAGTTGGAAAATCCCTTAACCGGGTAGCTTTAACCAGCTTGTTGTAAATCCTTTAACAGGGTGACTCAAAGCCATTGAGTTCATAAAATCCTCTAACAAGGTAACCTCTAATAGGTTTTAACCCTTAACCAAGTATTCTAGCCATCCCTTAACTGGGTGATCCCTAACAAGATCGGTTCCTAACAAAACCTATTGTAATAGTCTTTAACTAGACTAGGCTCCTAATAGAGCAGACTTCTAAAGAGTTCAAAAACAGCTTGTGGGTATTCATCCCCACCATGGTTTTTCCTAGTTGGGTTTCCACATGGTAAATATGTCTGTCATGTGTGATGCTTTTCATGTGATTATTTAGTGTCTTGTGTCAAGTGGTAAATCATGTTGATCTAGCTGTTTATATATTTCTGATGATAGATTAGTTGTTCATGTATTAGGGTGAAATGGAAATGAGGTATTAGATTGTCTGAAAAGATAAGTGTCAACCGGTTTATGCTTGTCTCAGTTATTCTTGGTTTTACCGATTGTACTTTGTTTAAGACCAATGTTACTGCTTGTTTTCCAAAGCACAGTGTCTACAGACAAACTAGTTCAGAGAAAGTTTTATTGCTTGTACTAATTCACCCTCCCCTCTTAGTACTAGTTTGGTACTCACCGTTCATCATTGAGTTATCTATTGGTATCAGAGCACCCTCTAGGTCCTCTATGTTGTAAGCTTAACTAGTTGAGGGAAAGATCCTATTGGAATGATGAAGAGGGAAGGTCCAAAGCTCAACAGAGATAATTTCAAAATATGGAAGGATAAAATGAAGATATACATCAGAAGAATGGGTGCTCAACATTGGAGCTATGTTGAGAATGCTTATGTTATTCCTACCTGTACTCTCACCGATGATCAAAAGAGAGAGATCCAGGAGAATGGGAAAGTCATGGAAGCCCTAATCAGCAGCTTATCTGACATTAATTTTATTGATGTTCAGGATAAAGATAGTCACAAAGAAGTATGGGATACTCTTGAGAATATCTATGGTGGTGATGAGCATGTAAAACAAGCTAAGGAAGAAATCCTTAGAGGAAAGTTTTAAGACATGTGGATGGTTGAAGGTGAGACCATTCAAAAATATGGAATAAGAATCAAAACTATTGTTGGAGATATCAAGAGTGTAGGTGGTCAAATGGAAGATTCCACTGTTGTTAGCAAAGTTTTGAGATCCTTATTATCGGTCTATGCAATAAGGGTTGCTACTATTCAGGAGTTGAGATCAATAGACAAGACTAAGGTATCCCTAGACTCCATCATTGCAAAATTAACAACCTATGAGCTAAATAGTTTTGATGGCAGTATTCAGAAGACTGAATCATCTTTTAGAGCATCTACTACACCATCCAGAAAAGGAAAAGAAGCAAGCACCAGTGGTGAACCAAGAGAGACCAGAGAAAAGGATGACGAGGAGATTCTGATGGAATTTGAAGCTCTTCTTGCCAAGAGACTTCCTAAGGGAGCCGGCAAATACAGAGGTAAGCTTCCTTTGAAATGCTTTTCTTGTAACCGGATTGGACATATTGCTATAAATTGTCCTAATGGTGACAACAAGGACAAACCGGAAAAGTTCAAGAAGTTTAAAGGAGGAAACCGAAGAAACTGTTTTGTAGCAGTTGATGAAGGTGTCACAGATGAGGAATCAGAAGATGAAGAAAATGAAGATATTGTGTTTGTTGCAGTAAAGGAAAATGTGTCAGACAAGAAGGCTCTTGTCTCCCACTTTGATAATTAAAATGAGTGGATTATTGACAGTGGTTGTTCTCACCATATGACTGGTGACCGGAGTAAGTTCATATCTTTAGAAGAGTATGATGGTGGTGTGGTTCATTTTGGTAATGATGCACCATGTATGGTAAAAGGTAGAGGGTCCATCTCTCTAAATGGAAAGAGAAGTGCTGACAATGTGTATTGGGTGGAAGGTCTCAAACACAACTTATTGAGTGTTGCCCAGTTGAATGATAGTGGACTCACTCTGGAATTCAGAAATAGAGTGTGCAAAATCAAAGGAAAGAATGGTGATTTGATGGCCACCGGTATGCAGACCAAAGGTAACTTATTTCAGCTAAATGAAAATGTAAGTACATGTCTTATGGATAAGTTTGATGATAGTTGGATATGGCATAGGAGACTCTGCCATGTAAACTTTGATAACATTGTGAAGGCCTCTAAGACCAAGACAATTAGAGGATTGCCTGTGCTAAGAAAACCAGAAAATCCTTTGTGCAGAGAGTGTTAATTGGGGAAAATGTCTTCCTCAACCTTCAAAGGTAAATCTTTCACTGCAGACAATTTACTTGATCTTGTGCATACTGATTTGTGTGGTCTTATGAAAATTAGGATTGTGCAGGGAGATAGGTATTTCATGATTCTGACTGATGATTGCTCAAGAATGATGTGGGTCACATTCTTGAAAGATAAGTCTGAAGCTTTCGAAAAGTTCAAAGCTTTCAGAGCATTGGTAGAAAAGGAAAGTGGTAGAAGAATCAAATACCTTAGAACTGATCAAGGAGGGGAATTCACTTCCGATGAATTCAATAAGTACTGTGAAAATGGCATCAAGAGGCAACTATCTAGCCCTCAGACTCCACAATAGAATGGCCTAGCAGAGAGGAACAATCGGAATATGGTTGAAGTAGCTAGAACTATGTTGATTCAAGGAAAGGTTGCTCACACCTTTTGGAGAGAAGCGGTGAGCACTGTAGTCTACATAATGAACTAGCTACTCATTAAAAAGGGTAAGGATAAGACTCCTTATGAGTATTGGACCGGTAAGAAACCTATGGTAAGCTACTATAGAGTGTTTGGTAGAAAATGTTACATCAAGAGGAGTGAACATCTGAACAATTTTGATGCTAAATGTGATGAGGGAACATTCCTAAGATATTCCACCAAGAGAAAATCTCTCAAATGTTTCAACAATAGGACTCAAAGAATTGTTGAAAGCATCAATGTTAGAGTTGATGAAACCTCTAAGAAGCCTGAGGAAACCAGCAGTGAGGAAGCGGTAAATGAACCAGTTGTAACCTTCTGGGAACTGGTTGCTAATCAGCCAAGTACCGATAACAGTGTTCCTACACCAGTAAATGCTGATGTTGATGAAGATGAGGATGAAGAAGAAAAGCAAGATGAATCAGTCAAGAGCATTCCTCAATATGTAAAACTAAATCATGATCCAAAGCAGATCATAGGAGATAAGGATGCAGGAATCCTTACAAGAAGAAAGGTTAGAGAGAATTCTTGTATGATCTTTGAATTTGAGCCTAAATCATTTAAAGAGGCACATAAAGATGAAGACTGGATCAAGGAAATGGAAGAAGAACTTGACCAGATAGGGAAGAATGGTACATGGTCTTTGGTACCCAGACCGGAGCATAAAAATGTCATTGGAACCAAATGGGTTTTCAGAAACAAGCTGAATGAGGATGGCACAGTGGTAAGTAACAAAGCCAAACTAGTATGTAAAGGATATGCCCAAGAAGAAGGAGAGGACTATGGAGAAACCTTTTCTCCAGTAGCAAGATTGGAAGGAGTACATATGCTTCTTGCATATGCAGCTTTTAAAGGATTCAAGGTATACCAAATGGATGTAAAATCTGCATTCCTAAATGGAATACTTGAAGAGGAGGTGTATTTAGAGCAACCAGATGGGTTTTCCCTATCTGGAGATAGTGACATGGTGTGTAGGCTACATAAAGCCTTGTATGGACTGAAGCAGGCACCTAGAGCATGGTATGAACACTTGCACTCCCATCTTGTGAAGATTGGATTTGAAAGATCAATTGAAGATAGCAATATCTACTAGAAATTAGAAGGAGACCATATTCTGATCTGTGAAGTATTTGTTGATGACATCATCTTTGGAGGAGATGACAAGATGAGTCATGATTTTGCAGATGAGATGAAGAAGGAATTTGAGATGTCACTCATAGGGGAGATTAAGTTCTTCATTGGATTGCAGATTCAACAAATGAAAGATGGAATCTTTGTTACTCAGTCCAAGTATGCCAAAGAGGTGTTGAAGACCTTTGGCATGGAAGATAATAAATCGGTTGGTACACCAATGGTGACCGGTTGTAAGCTATCAAAAGAGGATGGCTCGACATTGGTAAATGAGAAGGAATACCGATCAATTATTGTTTAGTTGCATTATGTAGTGCATAGTAGACCAAACATTGCACATGTAGTAGGTATTACCGCTCGGTTTCAGCAAAGCCCAAGAGAATCCCACTTGGTAGCAGTCAAGCGGATTCTTAGATATCTAAAGGGAACTATTGACTATGGATTATGGTATCCATATAGTGATGAGTTAAACCTAAAAGTGTTCACAGATGTTGATTGGGCTGGTAATGTAGATGGTCGAAAGAGCACAATCTGTGGTGCATTCTTTCTCGGTGGTAGAATGGTCCCATGGATGAGTAAAAAATAGAGTCGTATCTCTCACTCTACAATAGAAGTGGAGTATGTTGTAGCTTTTATGTACTGCACCCAAACTATTTGGATGATGCATGTATTGAATGGCTTCAAAGTTCCTATATCTGAACCAGTAAGCATATTTTGTGACAATACAAGTGCAATTAACATTTCCAAGAATCCGGTTTTACATGCTAGAACCAAGCACTTTGAACTCAAGTATCATTTCTTGAGGGAAAAGTTTCAGAACAAAGAGGTTATATTGGAACATGTCTCTAGTAAGGAGCAGTTAGCAGACATATTCACCAAGCCTCTACCAAAGGCTACATTTACCTATTTGAGAGGTGAATTAGGCATGCTACCCCTTCAAGAAATGAACTAAATTTATGTGCTCCACATCAGTCAAGTATTGCATTGTCAAATATTTTCAAGATTGATGTGTTGAAGGATGCTACTCCTCAGGGGGAGCAACATAGTGGAACATGGTAAAATTGTGCCTCCACTTTGGCATTGTTGTCAAAAGGGGAGAAGATGTGAAGCAGAGAAGATATCTGCAAATTTGGGGGAGAAGATGTGAAGCAAAGAGATATCTTTGTATATTGCCATCAATGCCAAAGGGGGAGATTATTGGCATATGTGCAGAGTATGATGACATGATGATATTGTATTTTGTCATTGATGTCAATATGCTAAAGAGTGAACCAGTATATTGAAGTTTGCAACAGGCAAGAGAACCAATATATGTGAGAACCGGTATAACATTGTGAACCGGTATATGTGAAAAGGTGAAGTGGTATGTTTGTTTGAGGTAACCCAGTATGTTGGTATGAGAACTGGTATATGAAGGTTTTGCATGACTACCGATTGGTAGTCTCAACTTCAGGGTTTTCAGTTGAAGTGTTCAAAGCTTGTGTGATGAGTTATCATTGTAATGAAGATCAGATCATGCTGCCATGTAAGCTTGAGTGCGTGAAGGATCTTGCATGAAGGAGATCAATCCTATCCACCTCGGGAATGTGCGAAGTCTCTGTAAAAGGTGGAGAGCGTGTGATGGGTCATCAGCTTCTTGAAGCAGAAAAGAATGAATGATGGAGAATGTCTTGAGATATGTTCAAGACCATTATATTCAATGAAATGTGATTAATGGTCAGGATTGAACCGACTGTATTGGTAAGCCCAAATGTTTAGGGTTTAGGATTTATGTTGCCGACCTATTTGTTTTCTATAAGGTCAATTTTGTGTTTCATGTTTAGGTTGTTGGCAAATGTTGTGTGTGTATATAAGTGCAGAGATACGTAATTCTTACCAGATCAAATAAGAGAATTGATGCCTGCATAGTGTGTGTGCAGAAGGAAGGAACTCAAGCAGATCTACATTAGCATTGAGTGTTGTTACCAAATCATTATAGTACCTATTGGTCTCTAACCACTTCAACAATTGGAAAATCCCTTAACCGGGTAGCTTTAACCAGCTTGCTATAAATCCTTTAATAAGGTGACTCAAAGCCATTGAGTTCATAAAATCCTCTAACAAGGTAACCTCCAACAAGGTTTAACCCTTAACCAGGCATTCTAGCCATCCCTTAACCGGGTGATCCCTAACAGGATTAGTTCCTAACACAACCTATTGTAACAGTCTTTAACCAGACTAGGCTCCTAATAGAGCGGACTTCTAAAGAATTCAAAAATAGCTTGTGGGTATTCTTCCCCACCATGGTTTTTCGCAGTTGGGTTTCCACATGAAAAATCTGTGTGTCATATGTGATGCTTTTCATGTGATTATTTAGTGTCTTGTGTCAAGTAGTAAATCATGTTGATCTAGTTGTTTATATACTTCTGATGATAGATTACATGTCCATGTATGAGGGTGAAATCGAAATGAGGTATTAGATTGTATGAAAAGATAAGTGTCAACCGGTTTATGCTTGTCTCATTTATTCTTAGTTTTACTAGTTGTACTCTATTTAAAACTGGTGTTACTGTTTGTTTGCCAAAGCGCAGTGTTTGTAGACAAACCAGTTCAGAGAAAGTTTTATTGCCTATACTGATTCACCCCCCCTCCCAGTACCAGTTTGGTACTCACCATTCATCATTGAGTTATTAGTAAACCCTTACCGACATGGGTTTAAGGTTTAACGGGTAGAGCTTTCACTGAGAATCTTTGACAGAATGTATAAGTGGTGTTGATGCAGCTTCTAGATTGATTTCAAGATGCTGAAGATGTTCTTTGATTATGCCTCAACTGATTGAAGACATTGCTTTGGCATGGTGGACCCAGATTAGGTCTGGTGCCAATATAGGTTATGGACTGGTATCATGTTAATGTGTTCTCTACATGTTAATGGGATGATTTATGCATTGGTTATTGTTATTTTGGTCTTAATACGACATGGCATATCATTGTAATATGGATGTGTGTAATGATCTTATTGTAATATCTTTTTGGTGGCCAACCTATTTGGTTTAGGTTTTAGGGTTTGTATAAATTGATGTAAGATCTCATTGTAGATCATGGTATGGGATTGAATGGGAATGAAAATGTAATATCATATGTGAAGGAGATTTGGTCGATCATAGGTGATCGAATTGGGTTTAAAGAAGAGGTCAAAGGCCTTTGGTATTGAGCTTAACCAAAACTATAATTAGGCATGGTAGATGCTTTCTCTGACAGTTCATTATTCTGGATTGTTGTCCATTTATCTTGATATGGTTATAACCTCTCTATATTCAGTGAGACTCTTTTGTAATGAGAAGTACACTCTAGACAGTGTGCCTACCTACATGTGCAGGCCCCTTATTGTATCACATACTTTCTACAGAAGTATCATCTGACTGTGAGTAGGCTTCCCATGGTGGTTTTTCCCTTTCTGGGTTTTCCACGTACAAATCATGGTGTTATGTGGTATGGCTGCATTGTGTTAATTCTTTGTTTCATTCTTACATTTTATTGCTTACCGGTATCTATTTCTGCTATTCCAGTACTTAATGTTTATATGCTCGAGTTAAAGGTTATTAAGTGGTTTTATTGATATAATTTGTTAACAATTGATTCACCCCCCCCTCTCAGTTGTTCATTGGTTATCCTAACATTTTTTCTGTTAATCGGGTTTTCCAAGTGAAAATGTTGGTGCTGTGTGTTGTGCTATCAATTTTCTTATCTTTGTTATTGTTGTAGTTTATCAAATCTGTGTTTGTGCTTAAGTTTGTAGATCTGGTGAAAATTGATTCAGCCCCCCCTCTTAGTTTTGTTGGCATTGTGTTGTCATTGATGTCAACCGGTATAGCATGGCAACCTATATGGGAGTTTGATGAGAAGTGTTGTCATTGATGTCGACTAGCATAGAAGGTCACCAGTAAGGAAGAGTGTGTCATCCTGCATTATGTTCAATGGAGTCATCGGTATATAAGTTAGTACTAGCTTGTGTTGAAGACATAATGAATAGAGATGGGTATGATATAGAAACCAATAAATGTTTACCTCTGTAAGAGAGAAAGATGTTGGGATGTTGATTGTGATGAAAAAGCGGGATGTTACAAAATCACATCAACACTGTAGGTGAAGTATGTGCAAGCCACCAATATGTTGTTCGATGTCAATCTACACGACTCCCATTAGATGAAGAGAATAAGCATAGTGAGTATGCCCAAATAGAACACAAGTGCTTATTTGAAGATATGCTTGCTCAAACAAGGAAGCCACATTGGTGCATAATCAGATGCAGATGATAAGGATCCACTCCCACTTGTAAGTGGAGCTTATCTCCTATTATGCATGGAATGTTGTTGGCATATGTGTAGAGTATGATGACATGATGATATTGTATGTTGAAATTGATGTCAATATGCTGAAGAGTGAACCGGTATATTGGAGTAAGAAACTGGAAAGAGAACCGGTATGATGTTGTGAATCAGTATATGTAAAAAAGTGAAGCGGTATGCTTGTCCATGTGAACCAATATATGGAATGTTTTGTATCAAGGTTTCATATGGTATGACTACTGGTTGGTAGTCTCAGCTTCAGGATTTCTAGTTGAAGTGTTCCATGCTTGTGTGATTCAATCGATGACATCATGTGATGAGTTAGCATTGTAATGAAGAACATATTGTGTTGCCATGTTAGCCTTGTGCACGTGAAGGATCTTGCATGAAGGAGATTGATCCTATCTATCTCAAAAATGTGAGAAGTCTCTGTAAACGGTGGAGAACACATGATGGGTTATCAGCCTCCAAGAAGCGGTGAAGAACGAACATTGGAGAACATCTTGAGATCTATTCAAGACTATTGTAATCAATGCAATATGTTCATTGGTTAGGATTGAACTGACTGAATTGCTTAACCTAAATGTTTAGGGTTTAGGGTTTATGCTACCGACCTATCTGTTTCCTATAAGGTCGATGTTGTTTTTCATGTTGAGGTTGTTGGCAAATGTTGTCTGTGTATCTAAGTGCAGAGATACGTGATTCTTGCCAAACCAGATAAAAGAATAGATACCTACAGAGTGTGATTACAAAAGGAAGGAACTAAAGCGGATCTACATTGGCATTGAGTGTTGTTACCAGATCATTGTAATACCTATTGACCTCTAACCATTTCAATAGTTGGAAAATCCCTTAACAGGATAGCTTTAACCGGCTTGTTGTAAATCCTTTAACAGGGTGACTCAAAATCATTGAGTTCTTAAAATCCTCTAACAAGGTAACCTTTAATAGGGTTTAACCCTTAACCAACTATTTTAGCCGTCCCTTAACCGGGTGATCCATAGCAGGATCGGTTCCTAACAGAACCTATTGTAATAGTCTTTAACCAGACTAGGCTCCTAACAAAGTGGACTTCAAAAGGGTTCAAAGAACAACTTGTGGGTATTCATCCCCACTGTGGTTTTTCCCAGTTGGGTTTCGAAGTGAAAAATATGCGTGTCATATGTGATGCCTTTTCATGTGATGCTTTGTTATTTTCTGTCAAGTGGTAAATCATGTTGAACTAGGAAGCTATTATATTTCTGATGGTAGAGTACTTATTTATGTGTAAGGGTGAAGTGGAAATAAGATGTTAGATTGTGCTGAAAGCTAAGAGCTACCGGTTTATGTCTTTCACATTATTATTGTGTTTAATTGGTAGTAATCAGGTTTAGACTGGTGATATTGCTTGCCAGTAAAGTGCAGTGTTTTCAGTCAAACCAGTTTAAGGAAAAGTGTTTTTGTCTGCACTGATTCACCTAGCCCACTATCACTACTGGTTTGGTACTAACTATGCATCATTGATTCATCAATTGGTATCAAAGCGTCCTCCAAGTCCTCTATGTTGTAAGCTTAACCGCTTGAGGGAAAGATCCTATTCTAATGATAAAGAGGGAAGGTCCAAAGTTCAATAGAGATAACTTTAAAATATGTAAGGACAGAATGAAGATATACATCAGAAGCATGGGTGCTCAACACTAGAGGTATGTTGAGAATGCTTATGTTGTCCCTACCAGAACTCTCACCAATGATCAAAAGAGACAAATTCAGGAGAATGGGAAAGTCATGGAAGCCCTAATCAACAGTTTATCTGACATTGAGTTTATTAATGTTTAGGATAAAGAGAATCCCAAAGAAGTATGGGATGCGCTTGAGAATATCTATGGTGGTGATGAGCATATAAAACAAGCTAAGGAATAAAGCCTTAAAGGAAAGTTTGAAGACATGAGGATGGTTGAAGGAGAGACCATTCAATTATATGGAATAAGAATCAAAACTATTGTTGGAGATATCAAGAGTGCAGGTGGTAAAATAGAAGATTCCACTATTGTTAGCAAAGTTTTGAGATCCTTATTACTAGTCTATGCAATAAGGGTTGATGCTATTCAGGAGTTGAGGTCTGCAGACAAGACAAAGGTATCCCTACACTCCATCATTGCTAAGTTGATAGCTTATGAGCTAAATAATTATGATAGCAGTATTTAGAAAACTGAATCAACCTTTAGAGCATCTGCAGCACCATCTAGAAAGGGCAAAGAAGCTAGTTCCATTGGTGAACCAAGACAAAGTAGAGAAATGGATGATGAGGAGGTCCTGATAGAATTTGAAGCTCTTCTTGCCAAGAGAATTCCTAAGGGAACCAGTAAATACAAAGGTAAGCTCCCTTTGAAATCCTTTTCTTGCAATAGGATAGGACACATTTTTGTAAACTATCCTAATGGTGATAATAAGGACAAACCGGAAAAGTTCAAGAAGTTCAAAGGAGGAAACCAGAGACACTGTTTTGTAGCAGTTGATGAAGGTTTGAGTGATGAGGAATTAGAAGATGAAGAAAGTGAAGACATTGTGTTTGTAGCAGTTAAGGAAGATGTGTCAGACAAGAAGGCTTTTGTCTCCCACTATGATAATTCCAATAAGTGGATTATTGATAGTGGTTGTTCTCACCATATGACTGGTGACCAGAGTAAGTTTCTATCTCTGGAAGAATATGATGGTGGTGTGGTTCATTTTAGTAATGATGCACCATGAATGGTAAAAGGCAAAGGGTCCATCTCTCTGAATGGAAAAAGTAGTGCTGATAATGTGTATTGGGTAGAATGTCTCAGACACAACCTTTTGAGTGTTTCTCAGGTGAATGATAATGGACTCACTCTGAAATTCAAAAAGGGAGTGTCCAAAATCAAAGGAAAGAATGGTGAACTGATGGCCACCTGTAAGTAGACCAAATGTAACCTATTTTAGCTGAATGCAAATATCGGTACATGTCTTATGGCTAAGTTTGATGTTAGCTGGATATGGCATAGGAGACTCTGCCATGTAAATTTTGACAACATTGTGTAAGCCAGTAAGATCAAGGCAGTTAGATAATTGCCTATGCTGAGAAAACAAGAAAATCCTTAATGGAGAGAGTGTCAATTGGGGAAAATGCCTTCCTCAACCTTCAAAGGTAAATCTTTCACTGCAGACAATTTACTTTATCTTGTACATACTGATTTGTGTGGTCCTATGAAAACTAGGAGTGTTCTGGGAGATAGGTATTTTATGATTCTTACTGATGATTACTTAAGAATGATGTGGGTCACATTCTTGAAGTATAAGTCTAAAGCCTTTGGAAAGTTCAAAGCCTTCAGAGCACTGGTAGAAAGAGAAAGTGGTAAGAGAATCAAATGCCTTAGAACTGATCAAGGAGGAGAATTCACGTCCGGTGAATTCAACAAATACTGTGAAGAGAATGGCATCAAGAGGCAACTGTCTACCCTTCGGACTCCACAACAGAGTGCCCTAGTAGAGAGGAACAACTGGACTGTGGTTGAAGCAGCTAGAACTATGTTGATCTAAGGAAAAGTTTCTCACACCTTTTGGAGAGAAGTGGTGAGCGCTGCAGTCTACATAATGAATCGGGTACACATCAAAAAGGGTAAGGATAAAACACCTTATGAGTATTGGACCGGTAAGACACCAGTGGTAAGCTACTTTATAGTGTTTGGTAGCAAATGTTATATCAAGTGGAGTGAACATCAGAGCAAGTTTTATGCTAAATGTGATGAGGGAATATTCCTAGGGTATTCCACTAAGAGTAAAGCTCTCAAATGTTTCAATAATAGGACTCTGAGAATTGTTGAAAGCATTAATGTTAGAGTTGATGAAACCTCTAAGAAACCTGAGGAAATTGGTAGTGAGAAAGTAGGAGATGAACTGGTAGTAACCTTCTAGGAACCGGTTGCAAAACAACCCAATACCAGTAATTGTGCTCCTATACTAGTAGATGTTGATGAAGATGAGGATGAAGAAGAAAAGAAAGAGTAATCTATTAAGATCATCCCTAGGTATGTTAAGTTGAATCATGATCCAAAGTAGATCATAGAAGATAAGAATGCATAAATTCTTACAAGAAGAAAGGTCAGAGAAAACTCTTGTATGATCTCTGAATTTGAGCCTAAATAGTTTAAAGAGGCACATAAAGATGAAGACTAGATCAAGGCAATGGAAGAGGAACTTGACTATATAGAAAAGAATGGTACATGGCCTTTGGTACCCAGACCGGAGAATAAAAATATCATTGGCACCAAATGGGTTTTCAAAAATAAGATGAATGAAGATGGCTCAGTGGCTAGAAAAAAAGTGAGATTGGTGTATAAAGGATATGCCCAAGAAGAAGGAGAAGACTATGGAGAAACCTTTGCTCCTATAGCCAGATTGGAAAGAGTTCGTATGCTTCTTGCATATGCAGATATTAAGGGATTCAAAGTATATCAAATGGATGTAAAATCTGCATTCCTGAATGAAATACTTGAAGAAGAGGTGTATATAGAGCAACTAGATGGGTTTTCCCTATCAAACGAGAGTAACATGGTGTGTAGGCTACATAAAGCCTTGTATGGACTAAAGAAGGCACCTAGAGCATGGTATGAATGCCTACAATCCCATCTTGTGAAAATTGTATTTGAAAGAACAAGTGAAGATAGCAATATCTACTTGAAATTAGATGGAGATCAGATTCTGATCTGTGAAGTATTTGTTCATGACATAATCTTTGGTGGAGATGACAAGATGAGTCATGACTTTGCAGATGAGATGAAGAAGGAATTTGAGATATCACATATAGGGGAGATTAAGTTTTTCATTAGACTACGGATTCAACAAATGAAAGATGGCATCTTTATCACTCAGTCCAAGTATGTCAAAGAGGTGTTGAAGACCTTTGGCATGGAAGACAACAAATCAGTTAGTACACCAATGGTGACAGGTTGTAAATTATCAAAAGAGGATGACTCGACATTGGTAAACGAGAAGGAATACTGATCAATGAATGGTAAGTTGCACTATGTAGTACATAGCAGACTGAACATTACACATGCAGTGGGCATTGTTGCACAGTTCTAGAAAAGACCAAGAGAATCCCACTTGGTAGAAGTCAAGTAGATTCTTAGATATTTGAAGGCAACTATTGACTATGGATTGTGGTATCCATATAGTAATGATTTCAACTTGAAAGTGTTTATAGATGCTGATTGGGCTGGTAATGTGGATGACCAGAAGAGCACAACCGATGGTGCATTCTTTCTTGGTGGTAGACTAGTCTCATGGATGAGTAAAAAGCAAATTTATATCTCTCAGTCTATAGCAGAAGTAGTGTATGTTGCAGCTTTTATGAATTGCACTCAGATAATTTGGATGAAGCATGTATTAAATGGCTTCAAAGTTCATGTATTTGAACTGGTAAGTATATTTTGTCACGATACAAATGCAATTAACATCTCCAAGAATCCAGTTTTACATTCTAGAACCAAGCACTTTGAGCTCAAATATCATTTCTTGAGAGAAAAGGTTCAGAACAAAGAGGTTGTTTTGGAACATGTTTCTAGTAAGGAGCAGTTAGCAAACATATTCACCAAGCCTCTACCAAACGCTACATTTATCTATCTAAGAGGTGAATTAGGGGTGCTGCCTCTACAAGAGGTGAACTAAAGGTGTGTGCTCCACATCAGTCAGGACTTACATTGATATATCTTTTTTAGGATTGGTGTGTTGAAGGATGCTACTCCTTAGAGGGAGCAGCATAGTGGAACATAGATGTCTATGCCTCCACTTTGGCAATGTTGTCAAAGGGGGAGAAGATGTGAAGCAGAGAAGATATCTACAGTATTGGGGGAGAAGATGTGAAGTGGAGAGATATTTTTGTATATTGCCATCAATACCAAAGGGGGAGATTGTTGGCATATGTGTAGAGTATGATGACATGATGATATTGTATGTTGTCATTGATGTCAATATGTTGAAGAGTGAACCAGTATATTGAAGTAAGCAACTGGCAAGGGTATGATGTTGTGAACCAGTATATGTGAAAATGTCAAGCAGTATGCTTGTCCATGTGAACCGATATATGGAATGTTTTGTATCAAGGTTTCATATGGTATGACTACTGGTTGGTAGTCTCAGCTTTAGGGTTTCCAGTTAAGTGTTCCATGCCTGTTTCATTCAATTGATGACATCATGTGATGAGCTAGCATAGTAATGAAGAACATATTGTGTTGCCACATGAACCTTGTGCGCGTGAAGGATCTTGCATGAAGTAGATTGATCCTATCTACCTCAGGAATGTGCGAAGTCTTTGTAAATGGTGGAGAATGTGTGATGGGTTATCAACTTCCAAGAAGCAGTGAAGAATGAACGTTGGAGAATGTCTTGAGATCTATTCAAGACTGTTGTAATCAATGTAATATGTTCATCGGTTAGGATTGAACCAAGTAAATTTCTTAACCTAAATGTTTAGGGTTAAGGGTTTATGCTACTGACCTATCTATTTCCTATAAGGTCAATGTTGTTTTTCATGTTGAGGTTGTTGGAAAATGTTGCCTATGTATCTAAGTGCAGAGATACGTGATTCTTGCCAGACCAGATAAAAGAATAGATACCTGCAGAGTGTGATTGCAAAAGGAAGGAACTAAAGCGTATCTACATTGGCATTGAGTGTTGTTACCAGATTATTGTAATACCTATTGACCTCTAACCACTTCAACAGTCAAAAAATCCCTTAGCAGGGTAGCTTTAACTGGCTTGTTGTAAATCCTTTAACATGGTGACTCAAAATCATTGAGTTCTTAAAATCCTCTAACAAGGTAACCTTTAACAAGGTTTAACTCTTAACTGGGTATTTTAGCCATCCCTTAACCAGGTGATCCCTAGTAGGATCGGTTCCTAACAGAACCTATTGTAATAGTCTTTAACCGGACTAGGCTGCTAATAGAGTAGACTTAAAAAGGGTTGAAAGAACAACTTGTGGGTATTCATCCCCAGCGTGGTATTTTCTATCAAGTGTTAAATCATGTTGAACTAGCAAGCTATTATATTTCTCATGGTAGAGTACTTGTTTATGTGTAAGGATGAAGTGGAAATAAGATGTTAGATTGTGTGGAAAGCTAAGAGCTACCGGTTTATGTCTTTCACATTTTTACTATGTTTAACATGTAGTAATCTAGTTTAGACTGGTGTTATTGCTTGTCGGTAAAGTGCAGTGTTTTCAGTCAAACTGGCTCAAGGAAAAGTGTTTTTGTCTACACTGATTCCACCCCCCCCCTCTCAGTACCAGTTTGGTACTAACTGTTCATCGTTGATTCATCAATTGGTATTAGAGAATCCTCCAGGTCCTCAGTGTTGTAAGCTTAACCACTTGAGGGAAAGCTCCTATTCTAATAATGAAGAGGGAAGTTCAAAAGTTCAACATAGATAAATTTAAAATATGGAAGGATAAAATGAAGATATACATTAGAATCATGGGTGGTCAACACTAGAGATATGTTGAGAATGCTTATGTTATCCCTACCGGTACTCTCACTGATGATCAAAAGAAGAGAGATTCAGGAGAATGGAAAGTCATGGAAGCCCTAATCAGTAGTTTATCTGGCATTGAGTTTATTGATGTTCAGGATAAAGAGAATCCCAAAGAAGTATGGGATGCGCTTGAGAATATCTATTGGCAGTGATGAGCATGTAAAAAAAGCTAAGAAAGAAAGCCTTAGGGGAAAGTTTGAAGACATATGGATGGTTGAAGGAGAGACCATTCAACAATATGGAATAAGAATCAAAACTATTATTGGAGATATCAAGAGTGCAGGTGGTAAAATAGAAGATTCCACTATTGTTAGCAAATTTTTGAGATCCTTATTACTGGTCTATGCAATAAGGGTTGCTTCTATTCAGGAGTTGAGGTCTGTGAATAAGACAAAGGTATCCCTAGACTCCATCATTGATAAGTTGGTAGCTTATGAGCTAAATAATTATGATGGAAGCATTTAGAAAACTAAATCAGCCTCTAGAGCATTTGCTGCACCATCTAGAAAGGGCAAAGAAGCTAGTTCCAGTGGTGAACCAAGACAAAGTAGAGAAATGGATGATGAGGAGATCCTGATGGAATTTGAAGCTCTTCTTGCCAAGAGACTTCCTAAGGGAACCAGTTAATACAAAGGTAAGCTCCCTTTGAAATGATTTTCTTGCAATAGGATAGGACACATTGTTGTAAACTATCCTAATGGTGATAATAAGGACAAATTGGAAAAGTTCAAAAAGTTCAAAGGAGGAAACCGGAGAAACTATTTTGTAGTAGTTGATGAAGGTGTCACTGATGAGGAATCATAAGATGAAGAAAGTGAAGACATTGTGTTTGTAGCAGTTAAGGAAGATGTGTCAGATAAGAAGGCTCTTGTCTCCCACTTTGATAATTCCAATAAGTAGATTATTGACAGTGGTTGTTCTCACCATATGATTGGTGACTAGAGTAAGTTTCTATCTTTGGAAGAATATGATGGTGGTGTGTTTTGTTTTGGTAATGATGCACCATATATGGTAAAAGGTAGAGGGTGCATCTCTCTGAATGGAAAAAGCGGTGCTAATAATGTGTATTGGGTAGAAGGTCCTAGATATAACCTTTTGAGTGTTGTTCAACTGAATCATAATGGACTCACTCTGAAATTCAAAATGGAGTGTGAAAAATCAAAGGAAAGAAAGGTGAATTGATGGAAACTGATATGTAGACCAAAGGTAACCAATTTTAGCTGAATGTAAATATCAGTACATGTCTTATGGCTAAGTTTGATGTTAGCTGGATATGGCATAGGAGACTCTGCCATGTAAATTTTGACAACATTGTGAAAGCCAGTAAGATCAAGGCAGTTAGAGGATTGCCTATGCTAAGAAAACTGGAAAATCCTTTGTGCAGAGAGTGTCAATTAGGGAAAATGTCTTCCTCGACCTTCGAAGGTAAATCTTTCACCCCAAACAATTTACATGATCTTGTGCATACTGATTTCTGCGGTCCTATGTAAACTAGGAGTGTGCAGGGACATAGGTATTTTATGATTCTTACTATTGATTTCTCAAGAATGATGTGGGTCACATTCTTTAAGGATAAGTCTGAAGCCTTTGGAGAGTTCAAAGCCTCTAGAGAACTGGTAGAAAGAGAAAGCAGTAAGAGAATCAAATGCCTTCTAGAACTAATCAAGGAGGAGAATTCACGTCCGGTGAATTCAACAAATACTGTGAAGAAAATGGCATCAAGAGGCAACTATCTACCACCCAGACTCCACAATAGAATGGCCTAGCAGAGAGGAAGAACCGAACAATGGTTGAAGCAGCTAGAACTACATTGATCCAAGGAAAAGTTGCTCACAACTTTTGGAGGGAAGCTGTGAGCAATACAGTCTTCACACTGTAACAGGTACTCATCAAAAATGGTAAGGATAAAACACATTATAAGCATTGGATCAGTAAGACACCAATGGTAAGCTGCTTTAGAGTGTTTAGTAGCAAATTTTATATCAAGAGGAGTGAACATCAGACCAAGTTTGATGCTAAATGTGATGAGGGAATATTCCTAGGGTATTCCACCAAGAGTAAAGCTCTCAAATTTTTCAATAATAGGACTCGAAGAATTGTTGAAAGCATCAATGTTAAAGTTGATGAAACCTCTGAGAAACTTGAGGAAACCGGTAGTTAGAAAGTAGGAGATGAACCGGTAGTAACCTTCTTTGAATTGGTTGTAAAATAGCCCAGTACTAGTAATTGTGCTCCAATACCAGAAGATGTTGATGAAGATGAGGATGAAGAAGAAAAGCAAGAGGAATCTATTAAGATCATCCCTAGGTATGTTAAGTTGAATCATGATCCAAAGTAGATCATAGGAGATAAGGATGTAGGAATTCTTATAAGAAGAAAGCTCAAAGAAAAATCTTGTATGATCTCTGAATTTGAGCCTAAATAGTTTAAAGAGGCACATAAAGATGAAGACTGGATCAATGCAATGGAAGAGGAACTTGACTAGATAGAAAAGAATGGTACATGGTCTTTGGTACCTAGACCGGAGCATAAAAATGTCATTGGCACCAAATGGGTTTTCAAAAATAAGATGAATGAAGATGGCTTAGTGGTTAGAAAAAAAGCGAGATTGGTGTGTAAAGGATATGCCCAAGAAGAAGGAGAAGACTATGGATAAACCTTTGCTCCTATAGCCAGATTGGAAGGAGTTTGTATGCTTCTTGCATATGCAACTTTTAAGTGATTCAAAGTATATCAAATGGATACAAAATCTGTATTCATGAATGGAATACTTGAAGAAGAGGTGTATATAGAGCAACTAGATGGGTTTGCCCTATTAGAGGATAGTAACATGGTGTGTAGGCTACATAAAGCGTTGTATGGACTAAAGCAGGCACCTAGAGCATGGTATGAATGCCTGCACTCCCATCTTGAAAAAATTAGATTTGAAAGAACAAGTGAAGATAGCAATATCTTCTTGAAATCAGAAGGGGATCAGATTCTGATCTATGAAGTATTTGTTGATGACATACTCTTTGGTGGACATGACAAGATGAGTCATGACTTTGCAGATGAGATGAAGAAGGAATTTGAGATGTCACTCATAGGGAAGATTAAGTTCTTCATTGGACTACAGATTCAACAAATGAAACATGGAATCTTTATCACTCAGTCCAAGTATGTCAAAGAGGTGTTGAAGACCTTTGGCATGGAAGACAATAAACTAGTTAGTACACCAATGGTGACCGGTTGTAAATTATCAAAAGAGGATGACTCAACTTTGGTAAATGAGAAGGAATACCGATCAATAATTGGTAAGTTGCACTATGTAGTACATAGCAGACCGGACATTGCACATGCAGTGGTCATTACTGCACGGTTCTAGAAAATCCCAAGAGAATCCAACTTGGTAGCCATCAAGCGGATTCTTAGATATTTGAAGGGAACTATTGACTATGGATTGTGGTATCCATATAGTAATGATTTCAACTTAAAAGTGTTTACAGATGTTGATTGGGCTGGTAATGTGGACGACTGGAAGAGGACAACCAATGGTGCATTCTTTCTTGGTGGTAGACTAGTCTCGTGGATGAGTAAAAAGTAGAGTTGTATCTGTCAGTCTATAGAAGAAGCAGAGTATGTTGTAGCTTTTATGAATTGCACTCTAACAATTTGGATGAAGCATGTATTAAATAGCTTCAAAGTTCCTGTATCTAAACTAGTAAGTATATTTTGTGACAATACAAGTGTGATTAACATTTCCAAGTATCCGGTTTTACATTCTAGAACCAAGCACTTTGAGCTCAAATATCATTTCTTGAGAGAAAAGATTCAGACCAAAGAGGTTGTATTGGAACATGTTTCCAGTAAGGAGCAGTTAGCAGACATATTCACCAAGCCTCTACCGAAGGCTACATTTAGCTATCTAAGAGGTGAATTAGGGGTGCTTCCCCTTCAAGAGGTGAACTAAAGGTGTGTGCTCCACATCAGTCAAGACTTACATTGATATATATTTTTAAGGATTGGTGTGTTGAAGGATGCTACTCCTTAGGGGGAGTAGCATAGTGGAACATAGATGTCCATGCCTCCACTTTGGCATTGTTGTCAAAGGGGAAGAAGATTTGAAGCAGAGAAGATATCTGCAGTATTGGGGGAGAAGATGTGAAGCAGAGAGATATCTTTGTATATTGTCATCTATGCCAAAGGGGGAGATTGTTGGCATATATGTAGAGTATGATGAGATGATGATATTGTATGTTATCATTGATGTCAATATGCTGAAGAGTGAACCGATATATTGAAGTAAGAAACTGACAAGTGAACCAATATGATGTTGTGAACCGGTATATGTGAAAAAGTGAAGCGGTATACTTGTCCATGTGAACCAGTATATGGAATGTTTTGTATCAAGGTTTCATATGGTATGACTACCAGTTGGTAGTCTCGACTTCAGGGTTTTCGGTTGAAGTGTTCCATGCCTGTGTGATTCAACTGATGACATCATGTGATGAGTTAGCATAGTAATGAAGAATAGATTGTGTTGCCATGTTAGCCTTATGCGCGTGAAGGATATTGCATGAAGGAGATTGATCCTATCTACCTTGAGAATGTGTGAAGTCTCTGTAAATGGTGGAGAACGCGTGATGGGTTATCAGCCTCCAAGAAGCAGTGAAGAATGAACATTAGAGAACATCTTGAGATCTATTCAAGACTATTGTAATCAATGCAATATGTTCAATGGTTAGGATTGAACTGACTGAATTGCTTAACCTAAATGTTTAGGGTTTATGCTACTGACCTATCTGTTTCCTATAAGGTCGATGTTGTTTTTCATGTTGAGGTTGTTGGCAAATGTTTTGTGTGTATCTAAGTGTAGAGATACATGATTCTTGCCAGAGCAGATAAAAGAAAAGATGCCTGTCAAATGTGATTGCAGAAGGAAGGAACTAAAGTAGATCTACATTGGCATTGAGTGTTGTTACCAAATCATTGTAATACCTGTTGACCTCTAACCACTTCAACAATTGGAAAATCCCTTAACAGGGTAGCTTTAACCAGCTTGCTATAAATCCTTTAACAGGGTGACTCAAAATACTCTAACAAGGTAACCTTTAACAAGGTTTAACTATTAACCGGGTATTTTAGCCATCCATTAACCTGGTGATCCCTAGCAGGATCGGTTCCTAACAAAACCTATTGTAATAGTCTTTAACCGGACTAGGCTCCTAACAGAGGGGACTTCAAAAGGGTTCAAAGAAGAGCTTGTGGGTATTCATCCCCACCGTGGTTTTTCTGAGTTGGGTTTCCATGTGAAAAATATGTGTGTCATGTGTGATGCCTTTTCATATGATGTTTTGTTATTTTCTATCAAGTGGTAAATCATGTTGAACTAGCAAGCTATCATATTTCTGATGGTAGAGTACTTGTTTATGTGTAAGGGTGAAGTGGAAATAAGATGTTAGATTATGTGGAAAGCTAAGAGCTACCAGTTTATGTCTTTCGCATTCTTACTATGTTTAATCGGTAGTAATCTAGTTTAGACTGATGTTATTGCTTGCCAGTAAAGTGCAATGTTTTCAATCAATCTGTTTCAAGGAAAAGTGTTTTCATCTACACTGATTCACCCCCCTCCTCTCAGTACCAGTTTGGTACTAACTGTTCATCATTGATTCATCAAATGCATCATAGTCTTCTGAGATAAGACAAAAGAATAGAAGGTAGGTGATTGAAGGCTCACACCAGATCAACCAGTGAAACACTAAGTTGTCTGAGGTGCATGTGATTAGTGATATACACCGAATCGGTCGGGTAGACATGATGAGTTACCGGTACAGAGATTGAAGGATATGTTTGTTACTTTGATAAACCAATTGATAGGTGAATCGGTCTATTAATGAAGAAGACAAGTTGGAACAGCTACAAAAAAAGAATGTTGTCAAAATGAAGATGAAGTTTGGTGCCACCGATATGCATGGTATCTTACTAGTATACATGTAGAAGATACTACTGATACAAATGTCAATCGATAAGCTGACAAAGTGCAGATGCAGAAGGCTCCCATCTATTGATATATATGAGTGTTGACCAATTTAGGTGTTCCATCAGAAGAGAAGCAAAGTGTCAAGGAGAAGGCAAACTAATTAGGTTATAACCAGCAAGGTGTGTGAACTGGTAGATGAACCAAGTTGTATGCTACTAGTCAGTGACCAAGTCAGACCGACATAGTGAGCCAAGGTGGATGTCGATAAAGGTGCCACATGAAGGTGAAGTGACATGCATGCACAAGTCAGTGTGGTGTGTCAGTAAGGTTGTTGGAAGTTGGTCCAACATTAGATGGTGACTATGAAGCTCGAGGTAGGATGATAGAGGATTATGGCTCAAGATCAAGAAAACAATAGAGATCCATGATAGATTGATCTTTATATCAAAGTGGGTAAAGAAGACTACATCATGCATGTGATTGACCAGACACAGGATTAAAAATCATGCTACAGAAAGGTAAAGATAGAAGACGTGAATTGTAAGGTGAACATTATGGTGATTCTCATTGATGGAGTGTTGGTATTTGATCAAGGACATAAGATCTGATTTGATATGATGTGCCATGATGATCAGAAATCAAATGGGATGCAAATTCAGTGCATGGAAAAAGCCCTAGCATGCCAATATTCAAACTCATGTTTAGGTGGGAAAATCTAGATATAAGAGTGAAAGTCAAAGAAGTAGGTGTTGATGCTGCATAAGAGAGTGAGGTTAGTGAAGAGAGCCAATCAATCAAGTTCTTAATGTCAATCAGAGAAGAGATTGAGTGTGTGAGAGAGAACTGATTAGAAGAGTTCAACCAGCAAGAGTGAGGCAACTCATAGCATGCCATTAAGTTTGATAGAGGAGTCTACCAGTGATGACTGAACTGGCAGAAAAGAGCCACAAAAGATTGTAGAGAAGAACCAGTAAGCTGAGAACTAGCAACATTCAGATAGAAGACAACTAACCAAGCGAGGAAGATCGGTGGTGGCTATCAGTAGTGTGACAAAGAGAAAGAGAGAACTGATAGAGAGTAGAACCAACAAAGAAGAAGAAAAGGTTGGACCGGTAAGGTTGCAGCAGTGAGAAGGTGAGTAGAGAACCGATAGATAAATGGAGAGAGGAGAACCAGTGAAGAGATTTGCATAAGTGTTACAAATTTATTTTGTAACAAGGATATTACTTTTGTAATTGATTATGATCTAGTAATCACTGAGTTAGAGCTCGGTGTAGGGGTTGGTTCTCCTTGGGTTGGTGCCCAAAATAAGGGTTTGGTGACCTAAAGTAGGAGTGGTACTCCTTGGGTTGGTGCCCTAAATGTTGTAACCAAGGTTTTGATTCTAAGGCTGGATTGGAGCAGTAGTCTCCAACAACATTTCTCACTGAGGTTTTTCCCATCTTGGGTTTTCCTTATACATCTGGTGTTATCAGATGTCCCTTTTATGTGTTATTGCATTTGTGTTATATTCTCATCTAACTGGTATGTCTACTTTATTTTAGATCAATTAACCGGTTCATACACATTGGATAGAAAAGGGAAAAGATTTGGAAACCACTGATTCACCCCCCCCCCCCCCCCTCTCAGTCACATCTTGTGTTCAACAATTGGTATCAGAGAAATTCTTAAGAACAAGTTTTCCTTCATTGTTGTTGCCAAAAATGACAGGTGATAAGAGTAAGTTTGTGAGTTTGGAAAATAATGAAGATGGTGTTGTGAAGTTTGGTGATGATAAAGCTGGTATAATCTACAGTAGAGGATCCATTTCTCTTGATGGTAAGAAAAATACTGATGATGTCTTATATGTAGAAGGTATAAAGCATAATCTCTTGAGTGTTCAACAGATGGTTGACAAGGGATATTATCTTCAATTAAATAATGGAAAGTGTAGAATCTTGGGTAGTTGTAGAATTGAGATTGCATCAGGTACAAAGACTAAAGGTAATATCTATCATTTAAATAGTGTTGGTATAATATGTTTTATTACTCAGGTTGATGAAAGTTGGTTGTGGCATAGAAGAATGTGTCATGTGAATTTTAATTACATTTTAAGATAAGTTCAATTTAGGCCATGAGAGATCTTCCTAGGTTGATGAAACGTGCTAACACTATGTGCACATAATGTCAGTTAGGGAAACAAACCACAGTTACTTTCAGGAGTAAGAAGCATTGTTCAAGTCGATTATTTGATCTTGTGCATACTAATTTGTATGGTCCTTATATAGTCAATTTTTTGCAAGGAGACAAATATTTTATGTTGCTAATTGATGATTATTCTAGGATGATGTGGGTTACTTTCTTGAGAGAGAAGTCTGAAGCTCTAGATAAGTTCAAGATTTTCAAGGCTATGGTTGAGACAAAGACAAGTTTGAAGCTAAAGTGTCTGAGATCCGAGAGAGGTGGTGAATTCACTTCTAGTGATTTCAATGCATTATGTGAAGAACAAGGGATAAGAAGATAGTTGTCTTCTCTAATAACCCATCAACAAAATGGAGTTGTGGCACGGAAGAACATAACCATTCAAGAAACTGCCAGGACAATTATGTTGGAGTGAAATTTTATACATGTCTATTGGAGATAAGTTGTGCGTATTGTTGTTTAAACTCTTAATTGGGTGCATACTAGAGGTGATACCAGTAAGGCTCCTTATGAATTATGGCTTGGTCATGCTCCTACTGTTAAATTTTTTATAATTTTTGAAAGTAAATATTATATGAAGAAAGATGAAGATATAGGAAAGTTTGATGCTAGATGTGATGAAGGAATATTTCTTGGTTATTCTACCAAAAGAAAGGCCTACCGATGTTATAATAAGATACTAAGGAAGATGGTTGAAACTAAAAAATGTCAGAGTTGATGATGTTGGGATCCAAGAACACTATGAGGGGGGGGGGGGGTGAATCAGTGTTCTGTCAGAATGAATAGTTTTTAACTTTCTAGGCCATGCATATATAAACTAGTAAATAAATAAACATATAACAAGAAGCAAATAAACCATCCACATAAGTGAACACCATAATACACAGAGTTTATATGTGGAAAACCTTGATGAGGAAAAACCATGGTGGGATTTGTGACCCACAATATCAGTTCACTGGCCATATGAAAATATATTACATATAATAGGAGCCTGCACTTGCAGGAAGGCACACTACCTAGAGAATACTACTCGTCACTAAAGAGCCTCACTGACTATAGGCTTTCTGCCAAAGTAAATTACTAAAAATGAACTCAAGAATGCATCTACTATGCCAAATACAATTCCAATTTTGGTTCTACTTTGTACTGATTCATAAACCCTGAACTACTACCGGTATCACTTCTCCTCCAAGAATGCTTTCCAAGCTATCAACAGATCATTGCATGATATAAAATTCACATAAAAAATGATCTTCATACATATATTTTGCATCACATAGTTTTGCTATATTCTTGTTCATCCACACATTTCATATGTCTTTCTATCTTACTAAAATAACCTAGCAGAATGGCCTATATACCTATTACAAATAATATGCATTATGTTGGCTTACAATAGTAATTAAAAAATGATTTAAGTAAATCCTCCTTGATGTCATCTTCCAAAGAAGTATTGATGCCATTTCCGGTGTAGCCCTAAATGCTCCAAAGTTGGTATATGCCAGTATATGCCTCCAAGTATCAGTTTATGACTTCCATCATATCTTGTTGCCATAAACGACAACAAAATAAATCCAATGAGTGTTAATTGCCAACAATCTCCCCCTTTGGCATTGATGGCAACACTCATGTGAAAAATGGATTCCCTACCAGTGTGCTCCCCCTAAGCAATACACTCCATCTTATATGCTTGATATTTTTCACATATGTACATACTCCCCCTTTGACATTAATTCCCAAGACCAGTGAAAGAATTAAAAGAATAAAAAAATAATGTTAGATTCATTGGAGCTTATTCATCTTCAAGATTTTCGAGTATGCCTCTTGGAATAACTGGAGATATGTATCCCAGTCAGATTTAAAAGTATCAGAAATAGATGCAAGTCCACTTAGTAAGTGGGAAAGTGTTTCCTTCTCTTGGATATCTACTAGTGTGGGTTTAGCTAACATATACATGCACTCTCTTTTGTGAACACCTAATGAATCTAGTCTAGGACTTACCAATCCTCTTAGATTTCTTGCTCTTCTCATGATTTTATCTCTCTCCTTCTCAAAAGAAAATATTTGGTTCTCCAAGGAAAAAATTTGTCCATCAACAGATGTGGTTAGTGCAGTTAATCCATCAAAAGTGTTAGAAATTTTAGCCATCTTATCATATAACTCCTTCAATCTTTTATCTACATTAGCTGTACGACTTTCTATGTTACAACACACTCTATAGATATTAGTACATTGTTTTAAACAAACCTAAATAGGAATAAGTTTGTCCTCAATTTTCTTCTTCCCTATTTGTATAAGCTGATCAAAAGCTATTCTTTTTGCTATTGTGAAATTGTCCAAAGCCTGTCAATTTGCTATCTAGCTCAGAGATTGAAAATTGTTGGATATGTGCTCTGTTAGAGTTTTGAGCTTACCAGAAGGGCTTGCTCCATCTTCAATCTAATAGTCAAGTATTGGTCTATGAAATACAAAGATTGATTGATCAATTAATCCTTTATATGTAGTACCTTCCTTCAGTAATTTTTGAGTAGCCATCATCATCAATTCAATTGGACTCAACTCAGAGACTGATTTCTTCTCAACCTAAGAAGTGTCAATTGCCAAAAATTTTGTCAGGGAATTTGTTTTACCTACTGGTATGGACTCAGTTGCTTTTTACTTGTCCATCTCAACCTCTTTTGCACTGGTGGCTTTGCCACTTGGTGCAGTGTCGGTTACAGCTAGTGGAGTATTATCCACAAAATTTCCACTGTCGTGTACATTGCCTTGCTCAAAAATGGTCTGTGCGGGGTGAACCTTCATCTATGGTGAACATAATTATCCAGATCTCTTTTGAGATCTCCTTAGATCTCTTCTGGGGTAATATGCAAAATTTAGCAATGGCTTTGCCAACCCCTAAGGCTTATGCCTCAGTTACCGATGGAATATCCTTCCAGTGGAGGAATACCATGTTCTACCGATGGAGTTTCCAGTATAGATCCATCTCCACTTGGTTCTTCATATTTTCTAACCCATCTCTTGGTTTGATCTTGTTATATTTCATCTACCTTCTACTTTCCTTTGTCATTATTAACCAGTTCAGTCTCGCTTCTACAATATTTAGTAATATGACCTATTTTGTTGCATGCATAACATGTAACATTGTTCTTCTAAATTTATTTGACATATTCGGTATTATGTCTTGACCTACAATGATTAGTAAAGTCTTCAAACTTTCCACATGCATGAAATCTAACATTTATTCTGCAATCTTTTGATCTATGACCATATTTCTTGTAGTTTGTCCATTGACCGGGAACTGAATTGAAGTTTTGATTTGCCTTATTTCTACATTGTTTATCCATATGCCCAAATTTATTGCAAACATAACATCTACCATTGAATTTATAAGAATTAGATTTCCTTACTAGTTTCCTCTATTCTAATGGGTTATGCATACCAGTTGTTTGATCTTCATTTGCAGTACCAGAGCTTTCACCTTGTACAAATCCAAGTCCTCTAGAATTATCAATTTGTCTTTCTCTTTTCAATAAGTCATCCAACTATGCAGTACTGATCCTAAAATTTTCTTTATACTCACTTGCAGTAGTCAGATCATCTCTTAGAGTAGTTACTTTTCTTTCAAGTTCTTGTTCATTGTTTTGGGAGTGTGCCAAAACAGTTTTCAATAGATTATTCTCATGAGTCAATCTACCACATTCATCAATTTTTTTCTTCAGAGATATAACAAGATTATCTTCCTTCTTCTTTCTATCCTCAATATCTTTTGATAACCTCATAGTCACATCTTGCATTTTATTCTTCATGAGCATGTTTTCTTGACTTAGTTTCTAATATTATTCCTTAAGAGCATTATTCTCCTCATAATCCAGTTGTTGCAAAAGTTCTTTTCTCTTGGCTTGAGCAGATGATAACCTTTCTTGTAGGATAAGAATGAATTCATTTGCAGAATTCAATTCTTCTTGCAATTTCAAGTTCTTGATCCTTTCAATATCATAATCCTCAAGAGCCACCTCAAGTTGCTTCTCCATAGCCATGTTCAAATATTCCAATTTCAGGATCTTCCTCAAGCTGTTAAACTTTTCCTAAGGTACCAGACTCTGATACGAGTTGTTGGGATCCAAGAACATTGAGAGGGGGAGTGAATCAGTGTTCTGCCAAAATGAACAATTTTTAATTTTCTAGAACATGCATATATAAACCTGTAAACAAATAAACATATAACAAGAAGCAAATAAACCATCCACATAAATGAACACCATAATACATAGAGTTTATACGTGGAAAAACTCAATGATGAAAAACCACAGTGGGGTTTGTGACCCACAATATCATTTCACTAGCCATACGAAAAGATATTGTTGACATTTTTGATGATTATGTTGTGATTGCCATTGATGGACACACACTTGCATTGAGATCACTTTTATATGTATGAGTCATGCTCAACCAACAATTGTTCCCAACTGGTATCATGGATTATAGTTCTTAGACTATTAGTGTTTTGCAGAAAGTGTTTACCGATCTGAAGCGATATGTTGACCCCAAGCAGTTCGAGGATCTCAAGGTGTACAAAGGATCAAAGCGACAAAACACATATTTCCCAGTCTTCATTCTATCAAACCAGCAACCGGTATTTTTCTTAAACGAGTATTTTGTATGAACCGGTAATACTTTGTGATGAGTTACCAACCAACATTTTGTGATGAGTTACCATCCACTGATTGTTTGACGATGGTGACACTTTAACGGTGCTTTTTGTGTCATGTTATAGAATATGTCTAGATGCATTGAACCTAGTAAATTGTATTGTAATCCTATTGGACCAACATGAAATTAGATTCCTGTATAAGGACATCATGTCTAGGGTTTTAGGTTGTTGCTAGAGTTTAAGGTGGTTGATGAGTTAGACAGAGTGTGAATGTGTAGAAGACTGAAGTAATGCTGGAATGCATTAGGAAATAGCTATGAAGGATCTAACCAAGCAATCTGTGCTATTAGCTAGATCACTCACTTGTTGATTACTCACATCTTCAACAAGTCTGAAGCCCTTAACTGGGTAGGCCCAAAAGCCTTTTGTAAATCCTCTAACAAGGTGGTTCATATCTATGGATCTAAAATCCTCTAGCAAGGTAGTCTTTAATCAAACTTATCTCCTAATAGAGATTGAGATTCCTAATAGGATATGTTCTGGTAAAGAACATTGTATGACCTTAACCGGTCTAGTTCCCATTCTGTAGATAGTTACTTGTCAGTTCCATCTCACCGTGGTTTTTCCCATTTGGGTTTCCACATCAAAATCTCTTGTGTTATGGTGTTTGTGCTTCTATGGGTGAATGCATTATTTTCTATTTGGTTTGCATGTGTGCTAACCGGTTTATCTGCTAAACTATTTTACCGGTTTACTATTAGTCTAGAAAAGTGTTTAAGTACATTGATTTTTGGCATACTTATTCACCCCCACTCTTAGTATTCATCAATTGGTATCAGAGCCAACATTTCTATAAGTTTAACCACTTGGAAAGAGATATGAGGGAATACACATTTAGGGAGCGTACTCATCGGCTCACTCAGTCTGAGCAAGCCTATGATGATCTTATGGTCAAATATAAGGCATCTCAAGCAAAAGGGAGAGAACATGCTGAAAAGCTGATGGAACTATTTGAAAATAGTTCTTCTGATGAAGTGAACATGGAAGCCCTGATCCAAGCAGTAGAAAAGCTGAATGAATCCAATTCCAACCTGAGAAAAGAATTGGAAGGACTGACTATTTGAATGTGCCAAGAGCTTGAGAACCGGAGGAAAGATGTAGATATGGTCAAAGACAAAGATCATGAAAACTCCAAACTGAAGCAAGAGATCAGTGCCCTAACTGCTCAACTTCATGCGAGCAAACTGGAAAAGGAAGACATGCGAGGAGAACTGAGCATTGCCATCTCTGAAAATGAAAACCTAATGGAAACAAATGTTGCTATTTCCAAATAACTCTCTGAGTCAAAGGAAATACTTGCTAAGTTCAACAAGAGTACTGTCAAGCTAGAGAAAACGCTTGAATCGTCCAAACCTGTCAAGAATACAAATGGGCTTGGTTATTCCGGTCATGAGGAAGGTGATAACTTTAGTACAAATGTTGGAGCATCGAAGAAAGAACTAGCATCAAAGGATAAAGGTAAGAAAAAGTTTAAACCTGTTTGCTTTAACTGTCTCATAGAAGGACACATTGTCAATGTGTGTAGGAGTAAGCCTTACAATAATTTTCCTTATTTTCTAAATGATAAGCCTAGATCCTATAGATTCAATGGTAACTGTTATGCATGCAACAAGTTTGGGGATAGAGCATCTGAATGCAAGTTTTTTATGAACAACGTTGGAAGATATCCTCAGAGGACTCAAGGAGTTGGTCCGGAACCTTTTGTGAACCGAAATCACAATCGGTTTAATACCTTTAATCATCAGTTAGGAAGCAGTGGCTATCAAGTGACAACTGAATGGAGAGAAAACTATTTGATCTGTCATGGTCATGGTCACACTGTTGCAACATGCAGAAGGAAGAACTCTAACATGAATAATGGACCTTGGAGAGCACCTGGAATGGTTTGCTATCCTTGCAACAAACCAGGTCACATTGCAAGATTTTGCAAAAGTAGAAAGAGTATATCAGATGTTATATCGGTCACTCCAGAGGAAAGATTGATATTGACACTATTCAAGTGGATATGAACAATTCCTGGAAGAAGAAACCAGCAGTGTTGCAAGAAGAACTGGTTTCTACACCAAGTGTGGAAATAACGGAACCGACAAACTAAGCATCAGAAAAGCTTAGGGGGAGCAAATGGTGAAACACTACAAACCCCAAGTTTACACCAGTAAAAGACCTTAACCGATATGTGATACCTATTATTTGGCAGAAGACCGGAAATGGTAATAGGCAAATTAGGGTTTATGCCCTAATAGTGGAGCATTTATTATGGTAGGTGAGGAATATGTTTAAAAGGAATTTTCAAATCATTTCTCACTATCATTTTTTGAGCGAAGAATTTTTCAAGTACAGAGCGAAGAAAAAGTGATTTGTGTTGCGATTCAAAGAAATCTCCAAACCCTGAAGAAGATTCAGAAGCAAATATCAAATGGTTAAGAGAAGAACTCAAAGCAGTGATTCAGCAACCGACGAAGTGGAAGGCAAAGTGGAATTTGCAAGCCCCAAATTCTCAATTTCTGAAAGGTATTTCTTGAGTTTTTTGTTTTATCATGGCTTTTGCATCTCATGATAGTTCTAGTGCAACTGTCGATTCTATGGATTTCATACAATGGAAGTCGAAATATAATGCCTTGTCTCAAGTACCAACTGGTGTGATAGTGGAAGAAGGCATTTTTGATTATATAGACTGCAAGATCGAAGACCTAGGGTCTCTTGTGATCCATTCTCAGCTAGGTCTATTCCTTGGGAAGGATAAAAAGATCAAACCAAAGTATAGCATTTTGGATAAGAAGAAACTTCACAATGCGGTTTACTTCCTAGAGGATTTCACAGATGACCACATTAGGATCATTCTAAGCAGAGTTCATGGTGATAAGATGTACCTAGAGCGGACGCATGATATCACACCATAATCTATTCATGTCGTCACCAGTTTCTGCAATATAGGGGAAGTGCCATCCCTAAGGAAGGTCAACAAGACGAAAATGTCCAAGCTCACCGGTTTAGTGAGTGACTCACATGGCATGATCGTCAACTCAATCAAGGATGATCTGGTCAAGTATGTATGCATGGTGATAGGCTACCAAATGTTCTCTACCAGCAGAATTAATTTTGTCTTTGTTGCAGCAGTAAATGCCACTTATTGGATGATCAAAGAAGATGCATTATTTGATCTATGCACCTACATGCAAAGACAACTTATGTTGAATCTTAAGTCAATAAAAAGGGATAATGCACTAAGATTCAAGTTTGGACAACTACTGGTAGGGTTATTCTTCTACTTCCAAGGTTATTTCCCAGGAGTTGGAGATATTCAGTGGTCTTCTGACCAACCAGTTACCAAGTAGATCAAAGAGAGCCTGCATGTAGTTGGAACCGGTTACCCTGAAGTTCTGAACAAGTACTTTGATGAGTTTAGGCACAAGATGAGCCAAAGGATAAGGATATTCAGTGACATTGTCAAGAAATATGAAGATGATATCTTCTTTATCATCAATGTGGATGAATGCATAATGGAGGCCGTTGAGCCCAGACAGGAAGAAGTAGAGCCTATGGGCTATGAGGTGATGTATGATATGTTGGATGGGTATGCTTCTACCCTAATTGCCTCACCTCTTGATCCTAAGGAAAAGAGAATCGACACCTATCTGGAAAGGGTTGCACCGATTGTAGAACCTCCTGAAAAGAAAGGAAAGGCAGTGCCTTCGGCATCGACACCTATTACTACAGCCAGTCTTAAAGTGACCAAGCGGTCACCTACAAAGAAGAAACCAAGCAGAACCTGCCAAAGTCTTCGAGAGGAAGAGGAAGACAAGGAATAACTCACTAGACTCAGAAAAAACTTTGTCTAAGGAAAAAACCAAGAAGACAAGACAAGCAAAGAAAAAGACAAAGAATGAACCGACATCATCGGCACCGATAAATATTGAAATTTCTTCCTACAAACCTTTGACACATTGTCAAAGAACTATAAAAAATATTAGGAGAAAAGTGTTGAATGATTTGATTGATTGTTTTGATGATTTCAATGATGATGAAAGGGAAGCAGTTGAACATGAAATCATTAAGTATTTATGTGCTAATGACCGATTGCCTTTAGAAATTAGATCTAAGATGTCAGATTATTTGTATAATTCTTTAGACAATAAATGGCACATTGCCATAGAAAAGGAATAGGAAATAAGAGAGAAATTTTTTGCTCAACATTTTCTTGATGTATCAAGTTCAGAAATTTTTGAAGTTATGAATAAATACAAAGGCCTCTTCTTCATGAGAAGAAGAAGACTCTTGTTAGTAGAAGGAAAGGGTCAAGAAGTGATCAAGAATACACACACTCTTGCTCAAGAAGCTCTTAAGATGCATCAAGTGGCTGAAGCCAATAGGAAGGCTGAGCAAGAACCGACAATAACAAAATCGGATGAAGTGTTTGATAATGAAGGAAACTCGGTTACTGAACCTACAGACACTATTGATGTCAATGCTCTATATGTAGAGGATGTTGCTCAGGATACACCATTAGAAGCAACAAGACAGGAGAAGCAGGCAGAATAGGTAAATAAGGAGAAGAAAGGGGAGGAGGACAAAGAAGAGGAGAAGAGAAAGGAAGCGGAGAAGGAAAAGAAGAAGGATGAAGAGGAGAAAAGAAAGAAGGAAGAGGAAAAGAAGGATGAAGAGGAGAAAAGAAAGAAGGAAGAGGAATAGAAGGAAGATGAAGAGGAGAAAAGAAAGAAGGAAGAGGAAAAGAAGAAGGATGAAGAGGAGGAAAGAAAGAAGGAAGAAGAAAAGAATAAGGATGAAGAGGAGAAAAGAAAAAAGGAAGAGGAATAGAAGAAGAATGAAGAGGAGAAAAGAAAGAAGGAAGAGAAAAAGAAGAAGAATGAAGAGGAGAAAAGAAAGAAGGAAGAGGAAAAGAAGAAGGATGAAGAGAAGAAGAGGAAGAAGGAAGAGGAGAAGAAGAAGAATGAAGAAGAAAAGAAGCGAAAAGATGAAGAAAAGAAAAGGGAAGAGGAGAAGAAGAAGCAGGAAGAGGAGCAGAATAAAAAGGATGAAGAAGAAGAGAAGTAGAGGAAAGAAGAGAAAAGGAAAATAGAAGAAGAGGGAAAGAAAAATACAGAAGAGGAAAAGTTAAGAGCTACAGAGAAAGAAGAAGCGGAAAAAAGCACTCAAATGGAGACTCCAAAGGCAACTGGTAGTCAAGCCAAACTGGCTGACCTCACCAGTCCAATTGACCTCCAGTCTACAAATGAAATGGAGCTGCTACAGAGAATTAAGGTTTCTCAAGAATGCCTTGAAATGTTAAGGAGGAAGAAGGAGCAAGATGTGATCCAATCTACGATGGACACTCTTATCAATTTGTTACCTGGCACAAACCTCCCTAGTACTGATTCATGATTGGCACAATTGAAGCTCCTATGCACCATAGTGGATGATCAGGTGCAGAGCCTAGAAGAGGTAGCAGAGTCAAATGCCAAGAAAGAGCATCAAAAGGCTCTCAACATTGCCCTGGTAAAGAAGCTAAATGAGCTCCGATCCGATCTGCAAAAAGCACAAAAAGACATAAGGAATGCTCTAGATGAGGGGAATCTAATACTGAGTAAGATTTGCCAACCCCATCTCTTTTGTGATGATGTGCTTGTATAGAAGCAAAAGCTACAAACTAACTTGCAGTTATATATGAGCACCTTCAAGCTGTCGTATGACTCTTTTACAACTTATGGGCAAACCGTTCATCGGTTTCATATCCATTCTTCCAAAACAGAGTTGGAAATCAACAAACGGACTTGAGATTGATGAATACTAAGAGGGGGGGTGAATTAGTATGCCAAAAACTACTTCACTAAAACACTTACACAGTCTAAAGATAAACTGGTAAAGCAGTCTGATAGTCAAACTGGTTACCACACATGCAAACCAAAATGCGAATAAAGCATTCACCCACAAAAGCAATACAACCATAACACAGGATATTTGACGTGGAAACCCAACTGGGAAAAACTACGGTGAGATGGAACTCACAAGTCACTATCTGCAGAATAGAAACTAGACCAGTTAAGGTCAGACCGGTTAAGGTCTTACAATGTTCTTCACCAGAATAGATCCTGTTAGGAATCTCAATCTTTGTTAGGAGATAAGTCCGATTAAAGACTACCTTGTTTGAGGATTTTAGATTCACATGTGTGAACCACCTTGTTAGAGGATTTTACAAAGGCTTTGAGGCCTACCCGGTTAAGGGCTACAAACTTGTCAAAGATGTGAGTAATCAACAAGTGTTTGATCTATCTAATAGCACAAACTACTTGGTTAGATCTAGTATTGCTCACAGCTAATGCATTCCAGCATTACTTTAGTCTTCTCTCTCTCTCATAGTTACAACTTGATCTTCTCTAATAAGATCATTCCTGACTTCCACCTCAAACCCTAGCTCAACATTAACCTTTTTCAGCAACAACTTGAAAACCCTAGACATGATGTCCTTTTAAAGGAATCTAATTTCATGTTGGTCCAATAGGATTACATTACAATTTCCTAGGTTCAATGAATCTAGACATACTCAGTAACACGACACAAGAATCACCATCAATGTGTCGACACTGTCAAACAATCGGTGGATTGGTAACTCATCACAAAATGCCAGTTGGTAACTCATCACAGAGTATTACTGGTTCATACAAAATACCGGTTCTCGGTTTGTCACAAATGAAGACTGGTAAGAATGTGTTGTGCCACTTTTCTCCCTCATACCACTTGTGATCTACAAACCACTTGGGGTTGACATGCCGCTTCAGACCGGGAAACACATTTTGCAAAATCACTAGTCTAGAGACTAGTATGCAATATACTAATTGCAACAAATACCGGTTGAGCATGAGCTCATACATATAAAGGGGATCTCAATACAAGTGTGTGTCCATCAATGACAATAACAACATAAACATAAAAAATGCCAACAATCTCCCCCTTTGGCATTGATGGCAACACTTAGGAAAATAAAATTTTGACATCTAAGAGTTTTACAACCAAAAACTTGCCATTAACAAAATTGCTCCCCCTAAGCATATACACTATCCCAAATTAATAGAGTGTATAGAAATTTTGCATTCAAAGCATAATCATCAAAGCATATAACATATATCACAGCATATATCAAAATTTCAAAACAAAATCTTCTCCCCCTGATATACTTCTCCCCTGATATATCAAAATTTCAAAATTGTGAAAACAAAAACCAGATATACTTGTCCCCCTTTGCCAACAATGACAAAGTACCGCTGAAAAACCTATTTCCATATATAAAAGAGTTTATGACAATAATGAATAATACTTGTCAAAAAATGCTTTATAGTCCTGCAAAAATTATTTCATGGAGAGGGACCAGGACTCAAGTAAGGAGGTTGCCACTTCATTCTTTGTCTGCATCTATGATACCTGTTCCTCCATGGCATCTATTATGCTCAGTTCCTGTGTGACTGTCAGGGCCTCTAGGTTTAGATAACACTTCTGAAGAATTTGCAGTCGTGGGAGTAATACCAGTTGAAGCTCCTTCAAATCCCTAGACCATGTGCTGATCTCTTGCTCTAGCTTGGTTGACTGGATCTGGAACCGGTGAACGGTTTGCCCATATGCTGCAAAGGAGTCATAAGGAGTCTTGAATGTGCCCAAGTAGGACTATAAGTCTGTTTGAAGCTGTTGCTTCTTGGCTAGCACATCATCACATAACAGATGAGGTTGATAGATTTTGGTGAGTAGCAAGTTTCCCTCATCCAAGGCATTCCTTATGTCCTTTTGATCCTTTAGTAGTTCAGTCCTAAGCTCATTCAACTTCTTCACTAGAGTAACATTAAGAGCCTTTTGGTGCTCTTTCTTTACATTGGCCTCTACTACTTCTTCTAGACTCTACACCTGATCATCCACTACAGTACATAGAAGTTTGAGTTGTGCTAGTGATGAATTAGTGTCAGGAAGATTAGTACCAGGGATTAAACCGGTAAGTGTGTCTATAGCTGCCTAAATAATATCTTGTTCTCTTTTCCTTCGAATGCATTCAAGGCGCTCTTGGGCAACCTTGATGCTCTGCATAAGCTCAGACTCACTTGCAGATTGGAGATCAATGGGGCTCAAGATAGCAGCTGGTTTGGCTTGGCTACCGGCTGCCTTAGGACTATCCATCTATGTGGTCTTCATTGCTTCAATGGTCTTGTCTGCTTCTTCCTTCTTTTTCTTCTCCTTCTCTTCCTTTTCTTTCTCTCTCTTTTTCTTCTCTTCCTCTTCCATCTTCTTCTTGTCTTCTTCTTCTTTCTGCTTCTGCTCAGCTTCTACTTTCTTCTTTGCTTCTTCTTCCTTCTTCTTCTATGCTTCCTCTTCCTTCTTCTTCTTCTCTTCTGCTTCCTTCTTCTTCTATTCTTCCTCTTCCTTCTTCTTCTTCTCCTCCACTTCCTTCTTCTTCTTTTCTTCCTCTTCCTTCTTTTTCTTCTCCTCTTCTTCCTTCTTTCTCTTTTCTTCCTTATCCTCTTCTTCTTTCTTTTTCCTTTAATCCTCTTGCTTCTTCTTTTCTTCATCTTTCCATTTCTCCTCTTCCTCTTTCTTCTGTTTCTCATCTTCATCCTTCTTCTTTTTCTCTTCCTAGTCTTTTGCCACTTGTTGTGTGTCCACAACTTCTTCACCACCCTGATTGGCATGTTGCCCCTGTTCAGTGCCCTCAAAAGGTATGTCCTGAGTGACATCATCTACATCTAGGGCATCGACATTGATGGTGTCGAGTGGTTCTTCCCCCAGGTTTCCTTCCTCATCAAAGACCTCATCTGGTTTGGAAGTAACCGGTTCCTTTTCCACTTGGAGGTTGGCCATTCGTGCTTTGTGAGAGCTAATAGCATGGGCCATGTGCTGATGTGTATCTTTTTCTACATCATCAACTCTCCCCTCCAGCAACTAGAGTCTTCTTCTCCTTGTGAAGAAGAGACCTTTATTTTGATCCAAGGCATCAAACAATTCTGAATTTGAGAGTTCAGGGAAGTACTGTGCAAAAACTTTCTCCCTAATCTCCTATTCCTTTTCAATGGCAATGCGCCATTTGTTATCCAATGCTTTAAATAATGAATCCAGTTTCTGAGATTTAATCTCTGATGGTGACTGGTCATTTTTACATAAATAAGAATGATTTCCTGTAGTACTTCATCTTTTTCCTCACTATTGAATTCATCATAATAATCTATTAAATCATGAAGTAACATTCTCCTAATATTCTTTACTATTCTTTGACAATGTGTCAAATGTTTGTAAGAGGACATATCTATATTTACCAGTGCAGATGCTGCCAGTTCATTCTTCTTCATCTTCTTGGTCTATCTAGCCTTCTTTGGCTGTTCATCAGACTCAGTTTCTTTGGAGTTCAATTCATTTTCCTTAGTCTTCCTCTTTCTTTCAAAGACTTTTGCCTGTGTTACCTCCAGTTTCTTCTTTGCCGGTGACCTCTTGGTCACTCTTGGAGGCGCAGTGGTAGCCAGTGCCGATGCTGCAGGTACTGCCTTAGCTTTCTTAGTTGCCGATTCTTTTCCCTTCTTCACCAATGGTTTTTCAACCGGTGCAATCCTCTCCAAGTAGGTTCCAATTCTCTTAGCCTTTGGATCAAGAGGCAAGGCAATAAGGGTTGAAGCATACCCTTCTAGCATGTCAAACATGACCTCATAGCCCATAGGCTCCACTTCCTCCATTCTAGGCTCAACAGCCTCCATTAGACATTTGTCCACCTAAATAGTGAAACAGATATCATCTTCGTATTTATTCACTATGTCACTTGAGATTCTTACCCTCTGACTCATCTTTCTTCTGAACTCATCAAAGTATTTGTTCAGTACCTCTGGGTAGCTGGTTCCAATGGCTTGCATGCTTTCCTTTATCTGCTTGGTTACTGGTTGGTTAGGTGACCACTGGACATCTCCTACACCTGGAAAGTAGCCTTGGAAATAAAAGAACAACCCTACCAGTAGTTGTCCAAACTTAAACCTTAGTGAGTTGTCCTGCTTGATTGACTTAAGATTTAGCAGGAGTTGCCTCTGCATGCCAGTGCATAAATCAAAAGATGCATCCTCTTTTATCATTCGATAAGCAGTATTTACCACTGTAGTAGATACAGAATTAATCCTACTAGCTGAGAATGTTCTGTATCTAATCACCATGCATGCATATTTCACAAGATCATCCTTGATAGGATTGACTATCATGCCCCATGAATCACTTGTTGAACCGGTGAGCTTGGTCATTTCCATTTTGCCCACTTTTCTTAGAGCTGGCACTTCCCCTGTGTTGCAGAAACTGGTGACTGCATGAATTTCCTAAGGCCTGATATCATGCATCCTCTCCAGGTACATCTTGTCACCATGGACTCAGCTCAAGATGATCCTAATGTGATCCTCTGTGAAGTCTTCTAGGAAATATACTGCGTTGTGGAATTTCTTCTTCTCTATGACACTAAATTTTGGTTTGATCCTTTTGTCCTTTCCGCAAAATAGACCTAACTAAGTATGAATGGCTAAAGACCCTAGGTCTTCTATTTTGCAATCAATATAATCAAAAATTCCTTCTTCAACTATGACTCCAATTGGAACTTGTGACAAAGCATTATACTTGGATTTCCTCTGAATGAAACTTTCTGACTCAATGGATGTACTTGAACTAGTATGAGATGCGGAAGCCATTGAAGAGTATTTCAAGAACATGAAAAATACCTTTTAAACGCGAATTTAGGGCTTCCTGATTCTGCTTGACTTCACTCTCCGTCGGATGCCAAATCACCGCTTTGTGTTCTCCACTACCGCTTGCAAACTAGATTTGAATCTCTTTCAAGGTTATCCAATTTCTTGAAATCTAAGCTCAAATCGCCTTTTCTTCGCTCTACACTTGAAAACTTTTCTTCGCTCGAAAACCGATAGTGAGAAATGATTTGAAAAATGCATTTATACATGTCTCTCACCTACCGTCACTACTACTCCTCTATTAGTGCGTAAACCCTAATTTGCCTTTTTACCATTTCCGGTCTTTTGCCAAACGATAGGTATAACATACCGGTTAAGGTCTTTTACCAGTGTCAACTAGGGGTTCGAAAGCATTTCGTCGTTTGCTCCCCCTAAGCCTTTGAGGCTTAGTTTGCCAGTTCCGATATTTCCACACTAGGTGCAGAAATCGGTTCCTCTTCCGACAATATTGGTTTCTTCTTCCATGTTTTCTTCATGTCTCCTTGAACTTTTTCAACATCTATTACTCCTTCCGGAGTGACCAGTATATCATTAGATATACTTTTCTTGCTTCTGCAGAATCTTGCAATGTGGCCTGGTTTGTTGTAGTGATAGCAAACAAGTCTAGGTGCTCTCCAAGGTCCATTGTACATGTTTCCATTCTTCCTTTTGTATGTTGCAGCAGTGTGACCATGACCATGATAGATCATACAACTTCCTCTCCATCCGGTTGCCGCTTGATGACCACCACTTCTTGACTGATGATTGAAGACATTAAACTGGTTGTGGTTCCAGTTCATAAAAGGTTCAGGACCAGTTCCTTGGGTCCTCTAAGGATATCTTCTAGTGTTATCCATTACAGACCTGCATTCAAATGCTCTATGCCCAAACTTGTTGCATGCATAACAATGACCATTGAACTTATTGGATCTAGGTACATTGTTGATAAAATAAGGAAAATTATTGTAGGCTTTTCTCCTACATACATTGGCAGTGTGTCCTTCTTTAAGACAGTTAAAGCAAACAGGTTTGAATTTTTGCTTACCTTTTCCTTTGAGTGTCGGTTGCTTCTTTGATGCTTCAACATTTGTTCCTAAGGATTCTCCTTCCTCATGTCCAGAAAAACCAAGACCATTGGTATTCTTTGCTGGTCTAGATGACTCAAGCTTTTTCTCTAGCTTGACTATACTTTTGCCAAACTTAGCAAGTATTTCCTTTGACTCAAAGAGTTCTTTAGAAATAGCAGTGTTTGTCTCCATAAGACTTGTATTTTTAGAGATGGCAATGTTCAGTTCTCCTTGCATGTCTTCTTTTTCCATTGTGCTCTCATGAAGGTGAGCAGTTAGTGCACTAATCTCATGTTTCAACTTGGAGATCTCATGATCTCTATCCTTTACCAGATCTTCCACTTTTCTCTAGTTCTCAAGCTCTTGACTAAACTGAATAGTCAGTCCTTCCAACTCCTTTCTCAGATTGAAGTTTGAATCATTCAGCTTATTCACTTCAGCAATCATGGCTTCCATGTTAGCTTCATCTTCAGAACTACTTTCAGATAGTTCCATCAGCCTCTCTGCATGTTCTCTTCTTTTTGCTTGAGATGCCTTGTATTTGACCATAAGATCATCATAGGCTTGCTCAGACTTAGTGAGCCATTGAGTAAGTTCCCTCAAGGTGTATTCCCCCATATCTCTTTCCAAGTGGTTAAACTTATAGAAAGGTAGGCTTTGATACCAATTGATGAATACTAAGAGGGGGGGTGAATTAGTATACCAAAAACTACTGCGCTAAAACACTTACACAGTCTAAAGATAAACCGATAAAGCAGTCTGATAGTCAAACCGGTTACCACACATGCAAACCAAAATGCAAATAAAACATTCACCCACAAAAGCAATACAACCATAACACATGATATTTGATGTGGAAACCCAACTAGAAAAAACCATGATGAGATGGAACTCACAAGTCACTTTCTGCAGAATAGAAACCAGGCTAGTTAAGGTCAGACCGGTTAAGGTCTTACAATGTTCTTCACCAGAACAGATCCTATTAGGAATCTCAATCTCTATTAGGAGATAAGTCCGATTAAAGACTACCTTGTTAGAGGATTTTAGATTCACATGTGTGAACCACCTTTTTAGAGGATTTTACAAAGGCTTTGAGGCCTACCCGGTTAAGGGCTACAAACTTGTCAAAGATGTGAGTAATCAACAAGTGTTTGATCTATCTAATAGCACAAACTGCTTGGTTAGATCCAGTATTGCTCACAGCTAATGCATTGCAGCATTACTTCAGTCTACTCTCTCTCTCTCTCAGTTACAACTTGATCTTCTCTAATAAGATTGTTCTTGACTTCCACCTCAAACCCTAGCTCAACATTAACCTTTTTCAATAACAACTTGAAAACCCTAGACATGATGTCCTTTTAAAGGAATCTAATTTCATGTCGGTCCAATAGGATTACATTACAGTTTCCTAGGTTCAATGAATTTAGACATACTCAGTAACACGACACAAGAATCACTGTCAATGTGTTGGCACCATCAAACAATCGGTGGATTGGTAACTCATCACAAAATGCCGGTTGGTAACTCACCATAGAGTATTACCGGTTCATACAAAATACCGGTTGCCAGTTTGTCACAAATGAAGACTGGTAAGAATGTGTTGTTCCACTTTTCTCCCTTGTACTGCTTGTGATCTGTGAACCGCTTGGGGTTGACATGCCGCTTCAGACCGGGAAACACACTTTACAAAATCACTAGTCTAGAGACTAGTATGCAATATACCGGTTGCAACAAATAGTGGTTGAGCATGAGCTCATACATATAAAGGGGATCTCAATACAAGTGTCTGTCCATCAATGACAATCACAACATAAACATCAAAAATGCCAATAGAGATTTGCAGGAACTCCAACTGGTTCTACTCCCATGCCTATAGATACTTTAGAAATGTTATCTCAATCTGGATGCCTTAATGATGACTCAAGAGATAAGCACAATTGACGCTATGGAAGAGCAGGTCTCCCAGATGTAGACAGAGAAAGAAGTGGCTACCTCCCTACTTGAGTCCTAGTCCTTATCTATGAAACAATTTTTGCAGGACTTCAAATCAGTTTTTGACAAGTTTTATTCCTTATTGTCATTAACTCTTATTGTTGTCATTGTTGGCAAAGGGGGAGAAGTATAAATTTTGAATGTTTTGATGTATACTTTCATGTTATTTCTGTTAAGAAGTAGTATACATTGTATTTTCTACAAAAGAGATAGTGTATATTCTTAGGGGGAGTAATTTTGATTATGGCATATTTTTGTTGTAAAACACTTAGATGTCAAAATTTCCAAAGTGTTGCCATCAATGCCAAAGGAGGAGATTGTTGGCATTTTTGATGATTATGTTGTGATTGCCATTCATGGACACACACTTGCATTGATATCACTTTTATATGTATGAGTCATTCTCAACTGGCAATTGTTCCCAACCAGTATGATGCATTATAGTTCTTAGACTATTGGTGTTTTGCAGAAAGTGTTTACTGATCTGAAGCGGTATGTTGACCCCAAGTAGTTTGAGGATGCCAAATGATACAAAGGATCAAAGTGGTAGAACACATATTTCCCAGTCTTCATTTTGTCAAACTAGCAACTGGTATTTTGCTTAAACTGGTATTTTATATGAATTAGTAATACTCTGTGATGAGTTACCAACCGACATTTTGTGATGAGTTACCATACATTGATTGTTTGATGGTTCTGACACTTTAACGGTGCTTTTTGGGCCATGTTATAGAATATGTCTAGATGCATTGAACCTAGGCAATTGTATTGTAATTCAATTGGACCGACATGAAATCAGATTCCCTTATAAGGACATCATGTCTAGGGTTTTAGGTTGTTGCTAGGGTTTAAGGTGGTTGATGAGTTAGAGAGAGTGTGAATGTGCAGAAGACTAAAGTAATTCTAGAATACATTAGGAATGAGCTATCAAGGATCTAACCAAGCAATCTATGCTATCAGCTAGATCACTCACTTGTTGATTACTCACATCTTCGACAAGTCTGAAGCCCTTAACCGGGTAGGCCCAAAAGCCTTTTGTAAATCCTCTAACAAGGTGGTTCATATCTGTTGATCTAAAATCCTCTAGCAAGGTAGTCTTTAATCAGACTTATCTCCTAACAGAGATTGAGATTCCTAACAGGATCTATTCTGATAAAGAGCATTGTATGACCTTAACCAGTCTAGTTCCTATTCTGCAGGTAGTTACTTATGAGTTCTATCTCACTATGTTTTTTACCATTTGGGTTTCCACATCAAAATCTCTTTTGTTATGGTGTTTGTGCTTCTGTGGGTGAATGCATTATTTTCTATTTGGTTTGCATGTGTGCTAACCGGTTTGTTTGCTAAACTGTTTTACCAGTTTATTGTTAGTCTAGCAAAGCATTTAAGTACATTGTTTTTTGGCATACTAATTCACCCCCCCCTCTTAATATTCATCAGATATTATTGTCGTGCTCTGTGAAGTGTACCTGTATGTGCAAATACAATGCACTCAATAAATCATTACAAGCATGGTTAGTGAATTAAAACAATGAAATATAAAACCATAGCTAATCGACTTATTGCCTCCTAGTAAATGCGAGTATGAAAATGCTCTCAGATCTGATTATGCATATTCTAGTGACTTCACTACACTTAGATGGAGGATTTGAATGATGAAAATGCATGATCTAGCAAGAATGGCATGATTAAGCTATATGATTTCATGATTGATCTAGAAAATGAACTAAGATTAAGATGCAATTAAGCTAAAATTGAGCATGATAACATTGCTAAGGATGATAAACTAGAAGCTAGATGCCTATAGTAACAATGTATAAGATGAAAATGAGATGGGATCAATCAGTATGCAAAAAATGATATGAAATTGGGACCCATATTGCTCCAAAATGAGGTCTATTTATAGGATTTCCAAGGCTAGGGGTGAGGTGGCAAGAATAAACGGTAAAGATTGATCTGAAGATATCAATGGTTAAATTGGAGGAGGATGGCAAAGGGGTTGGATTAAAGGGAACAACTGTCATCTCTATGGTGACAAGTGTCAAAAGGCTTCTAGAAGGGGTTGGATGAAAGGGAACACTTAGTGATAAGTGTCACAAAGTTTCTAGAAGATGTTGGATGACAGGGGACATGGTGGTAGGTAGAATGGGTTAGGTATAGGAATGGTTAGGTTTAGGAGTGGTAGAAGTTAGGAGAATTTTAATTTAAAAATTCAAATAATAGGAAAAGGCTAATTAAATTCAACAACTCATAGATTTGATTTGCTTTAATTAATTAGGATTTAGAAGAAATGATTTTGCTGGAGGGAATTAATTAATCAAACGGGTGAAATGAACCTATTAAATAAATCCTGAGATTTATTAATAAGTAGATGAAAGGGAGGATTTAATCAAATTGTGTAGTGAATTGAATTAAATTAGGAATGAGGATTAATTAGATAATTGTTTATTCAATTAATTATCTTTAGACCATTTTTAGGTGTATACATTTTGCCCCTCTTTGAAGCGAGGTATGATGACGCATTGATTCAAAGAATAATCTCATTTTGATGGTGATATTGGTTCGATAGGATGCCCCAGCTCTTGATTGCTAAATTTTGGTATGATGATGCCCCCTTGGGAGATCAATTGAGATAATTGATCTTTGGAGTTTTTTGCGAAATTGATATGCCGATAGATTTGATTTGAATTTTGCAACTGTAGTTTTATGAAAATGCGAGTTCTTTGATTATCTTGATTGATTAGATTGATAAGATTGAAAAATCTTGATTGATTAGATTCAATCTGGTTTTAGGAAGGATTCATCCTATATAAGACAATGATGATCAAAGCATCTGGTTTTAGGAAGGATTCATCCTGTATAAGACATGATCAAAATGTCCGGTTTAAGGAAGGATACATCCTGTATAAGACATGATAGGAAGCCAATTAGGTTTGATTGATTGATTTGATTTGATAAGGTTGATTAGATAAAGAACTAAAATTTTGTTGATATTAAGTTGCAGAAATTTTTGGATATGTTGATTGTTGATTCTGTTGAGAGAGATAGCATAAGATTTGGGCTAGGTTGATAATATCATGAGAGAGATTAGTTCATCATTCTGATTGCGTATACACTTGTGATGATGCTTTGATTATTCTTGTGATAGATTTAACCTTGGATAAAAGGAGCTTTTATGATCCCATGCAAGAGTAAAATGCAAGCTAAAATGCAAATGAAATGCAAAGCTATGACCGAATGAGTCATTGGATTATTTTGCGTTTTTGTCTTCATTGAGATTTTTGAAATGTGAGAAGTGAGTGCAAACATCGATGGTATAATTAAACTATGATGACCTGAGCACTACTTTCCTGGATTTTGATATAACAAGTTAGCACAAGCATTGAGTTATAATTGAACCGAGATGACCTGAGTGTTGCTTGCGTAAAATAGGCATTATTAATCATTTCAATATGCAAATCGGAAATGTCTTCAATGATATTCTGATGATCATGTCCCGAGAAAAATTTGCACATATTAATGATTAATTTTCAGACAACAGACAAGAAAAATATCATGTTCCTTCCTTGTTCCTCTAGTCAATGACATCTTAGAGTCACTCAGAAATCATGATAGCGATAAAGCAATATAGAAAGTTTGAACAATCATGTTAAATCATTATCCAAAAATATATTATCCATTGAAAAGTGTGTGATGTGCTTAGATTGATTTTGTGATAGCTTGATAGTTGATAGTTTGATCTCATGTTCAATGTTGGATGTGTCTTAGTTTTCGCTTAATAAGAGTTGTCTAACTGTTGTTCTACTTGTTTGGTTTAGCTCAAAATGATCAAGAGTTTGCCCCCAGCTAAGTGTAGGATTTTGCCCCAAGGCTAGAAACAAAATCGTTATGATATATCCAATGATCCAAACCATGGTGAGAGAGTAGCTGCAATGCCTGTGTATGTACAAAGGCTTCATGATGGTTAGCACTGATGGAAAATGAATGCAAGCATAAAAATGCATGAACTAGTAAACAAAAGAGCTAGTGGACAAATAGCGCCTGTTTGCCAGGTTTTCACCATCTGTTTTTATTGCACTTTTTCTGATGTTTGATTGTTTTTTAAATTTTTTTTCTTTTTTACTGTTTGTGATTTTTTTGATTTTTCATTGTTTTTGGTTTTTTCTAATTTTTCACTATTTTTTATTTTTCTGATTTTTCACTATTTTTGATTTTTCTGTTTTTTTCAAACATAGAATTTCTTCAGGTGCATGCTATTGATAGGTTCCTCGAGTTGATCTCCATCCTGTGTTGATAGCTAATATGCTCTTGACCCAAATACTGTTGTGACAACAAATGGACCTAACCAGTTTGGTTCAAACTTTCCTTTCTTTTCTCGATCTGCCTGGTTGCGTGGATTTTATTTTAGCACTAGTTCTCCCACTTGAAAGATTCATGGTTTAACCTTATGATTATAGCTCCGACACATTATTTGCTGATATACATTTAGATGATCAAAGGCATTTTTTCTTCGTTCATGGATCAGTTCTAACTCTTGTAGTCTAGATACTCTTTGTTCTTCATCTGGGATGAGACCTTTTAGTGATACACATAGAGAGGGTATCTCTACTTTGATTGGCAATATGGCTTCTGATCCATATACAAGAGGGAAACGTGTGGCACTTGTCAGTGTGCAGATACTGGTACAGTAGGCCTAGAGAGCAGGGTTTAGTTGAATATGCCAATCTTTCCCAACATCATTCACTATCTTTTTGAGGATTTTCAAAATAGTTTTGTTAGATGCTTCTGCCTGCCCATTTCCCTGTGGATAATATGGTGTGGAGAATCTGTGCTAGATTTTGAACTTCTCACATAGCTCTTGTACATCCTGGTTCTTGAATGGTCACCCATTATCAATGATAGTGGTCACTGGTATTCCATAGAGACAAATGATATAGTTCAAGATAAATGCAACAATTTGTTTTTCGGTGATATTTATGAGAGGTACTGCTTCAATCCATTGTGTAAAATATTCTGTAGCTACCAAGATGAATTTGTGACCATTAGATGAGGAAGGATTTATCTTTCCTACTAGATCAAGACCCCATTGAAAAAAAGGCCAAGATGTTGCTAAGGCATGAAGTTCTTGTGTTGGTGCATGGATCAAGTTCCCATGGATCTGACATTGTTTTCATGTTCTTGCTATTTTAAAAGAATTTCGTTCCATGGTTGGCCAATAATAGCCCAAGCATATGAGTTTTTTCAGAAGGGTAAGACCACTTGAATGAGTACCACAAATGTCATTATGGACTTCATGTAAGGCCTTCTCAGATTCTTCTTGTTCAAGACATCGTAAGAGAGTATCGTCTAGACCTCGTTTAAATAGGGTATCTGCGACAAGAGTAAAATGAGAGGATTGGTGAATAAAGCTTCTCTTTTGGTTCTTCAATAAATCAGGAGGTAGGATATTGTCTTTTAGGTATGTGTAAGTTTGGCCATAGCGGGAGGAATTGTGTCCAATAAGTTGACAGATGATTTGGGAATCAGGACAATTATAGGCGGGATGAAACAACTCTTCTACCAGGAATTCATAATGCTATTGATTTTCCTGTGTCTGCAATAGAGAAGCAAGTGTAGCCATGGTATTTGTTTCTTTATTATCATTTCTTGGAATCTGTTCAAAAATTATTTCTACAAAGTACTTTTTGAAATCATACACCATCTTTTTGTAAGGCATGGGTTTGTCATCTTTTATTTGATAGTCATCATTGATTTGATTAATGACGAGCTGAGAGTCTCCAAAGACCTGAAGTTGTTTAATGTTCCATTCTATAGTTATTTTGATACCTATTACTAAAGCTTCATATTCTGCTATATTGCTTGTGTATGAGAAGCTTAATTTTTATGCTTTTAGGATTGTATGCCCTTGTGGTGTGATGAAAAGAATTCCTACTCGTGATCTGTGTTGTGTATATGAACCATCAAAGTATAGTTGCCATGCTTTTGTTGTGACTATTAGGATATCAGCATCAGGATATTTAATCTGTAGAGGATGATCATCTTAAAGTGGTGTTTCTGCTAGTTGATCTGTGATGACTTGTCCTTTGATAAATTTGCTATCAACATATTTGATATCAAATTCGCTTAGAATCATGATCCATTTTGCTAATCGTCCTGTCAATGTGGCTTTGCTGAGAAAATACTTCAGAGGATCGATTTTAGCTATTAACTTGATGGACTAAGATAGTAGATAGTGTCATAGTTTTTGAGAATCAAAAACTACTCCCAAGCATGCTTTTTTTGTTGATGAATAGTTAACCTCGTATCCCACTAGTGTTCTGCTAATGTAGTAGATGGCTCATTTTTTCCTTTCTTATCCTCTTGTGCAAGAAAAGCTCCCAATGATGCTTTGGTAGTTGATACATAGAGTAATAATGGCTTTCCTAGAATTGGTGACATTAGAATAGGTGGTTGCATGAGATATGCCTTGATCTTGTTGAATGCTTCTTCACATTGATGGTCCCATTTGAAATTAACATGTTTGTGCAATAGGTGAGTAAATGATTGACATTTATCTGCTAATTGAGCAACAAATCTTCTGATTGACTGGAGTCTTCCTTGTAGTGATCTTAGTTGACTGATCTTCTTAGGAGATGCCATTTCCATGATTGCTTTTACCTTAGCTAGATCTACTTCTATACCTCTTGTTGAAACAATGTATCCCAATAGCTTTCCTAAAGTAACACCAAAGGCACATTTCTTAGGGTTTAGCCTTAGTTTGTATTGTTCTAACTTGTCAAAGATCTTTTTTAGTATCTCTATATATTCTTCTCTATTGTATTATTTAGCCAAGATGTCATCTACATAGTCTTCCATGAATGTATGCATCATGTCATGAAATATAGTTGTCATAGCTCTTTGATATGTAGCACCTACGTTCTTTAATCCAAAAGGAATGACATTCCAGCAAAAAGTACCCCATGGACATGTGAAAGCTGTCTTTTCTTGATATTCGAGTGCTATTTTGATCTGATTGTATCCAGAGAAACTATCCATTAGAGAAAACATGGAGTGTCCAGTAGTTAAATCTACAATGATGTCGATGTTAGGCAAAGGAAAGTCATCCTTTGGACATACGTTATTAAGATCTCTGAAGTCTATATATATTCTGATGCTTTTATCTAGTTTTGAAATAGGAACAATGTTGGATACCCATTGAGGATATGCTACAGGTCTGATGAATCGGACATCTAGTAATTTCTTTAGTTCTGTCTTGACTAGGAGAGCGATATGAGGATGCATTTTCCTTAACTTCTGTTTGATTGGTTTGGCTCCTGGACTAACATTCAAGTGATGCATAATAAGCTCTGGATCTAACCCTGGCATGTTTGCATATGACTAGGTGAAATTGATTTACCGTCATTTGAAGAATTCCATATACTATTGCATTTCTACCTCTGATAAAGATGTTGCTAGATGAAGAATCTTTGGTTTCTCTATTGTACCAATGTTAACTGCCTATGTTGGTTCAATCAAAATGGATGATCTTTCTTGATATTTCTTGGGTAAAGTGTCAAATCTCCCATCTTCTGGCACCTCAAGTAGGTTTTCACCATTAGATGTGTCCTTTGTTTTTACTTTTTCCTAGTCTAATGTTGCCAATAAATGGTTTTCAGCATTAGACTTGATATTCTTTTCTTTATTTTCACTTTTGCGACTAGGAGATTTGGCACCCACTTGGCTGGAAGATGTGTTGTTGACATTCCTAGTGAGAGTTGTTACAGGTTTGATTGTGTTAAGATATATAGATATGACATGGTCATTTGGAAAGGTATCAATAGTAGTATGTCCTTCATTTTCCCAATCAATAAGCTCAGGGTGGATTAGAGGTAGGGGATCTTCAGGTTGGGATGTTTCAAGGGTTTGAAGGGTCATGATGGATGTATCAAAGTTTTCAATATGTGTATCGATGTCTAGAATTCTACTCTCATTAAAATGATCTCGCATAAGAAGTTCCTAATCATCCTCGATTAAGTCCAAGTTAGCCAAATGTGATTCTAATTCAAGTGAACTAGTTCCTGACGTTTGTCTTGCATACGTGTGAACTATATCGACTTCTATATCTCCTTCAAAGCATTTTTGTTTAGCCAATTCTTTAGAGTGATATGAATCCCATTCCCATTCATTAGAACCTATATCACTTGTAGCTTGTAGTCTATATATTTGGTCATATAACATTTCTTCCGCTTTTCTGGCTATACTTTTCCTTCTTTCATATTCAACCTCTTCTGGACTGAGATTGAGATCTGTCAACTTTTCTATGAGTTCTCCTGGACTTATATTAGCTTCTTCTTGTTTTGATTGAGATTTAATGTTGCTTGAGAGATTCTTTTAGTCTATTTCTCTTGTTGATTTGAAGCTTGCATCTTTTGCGATTTTGTGTTTGCTTTTTCTTGTTGCTTAGCTGATTTTTCTTCCCTTTTAATTGCCAGTTGTTCTTGTCTGTTTTCATATTCCTCTTGTTGTTGACTAAAAGATGTATCTTTTGATACAGTAACTTGTCCATATCCTAAGCCTATTTTGTCATTGGTGTGCTGAGTTTTAGGCTAAATAGGTTCTAAGATACCTTATTTTCTTTTTCCTATAGGGCCTGTTCCGGTATATCCCATTCTTATGAGAATGTTAAGTCCTTTTCCATATTTTTCTGTAGGTATTCTGATATTGTTGACCTTTTGTTGAACTTCTTCATCTTTGTATAGCCACTGTAGCACATCTTTGTCTTCTATCTCCTCTAATAAGGTTCCAACACTAATAAATGCTCCATCAAATATCGAAAGATGTTTCACAATTGGTTGTTGTTTAGAGCTTGATGGTTTTCTCAAGGATTTAGGAGAAAGTGGTAATTCTGATATTGAGTATTCTTTGTTTCCTCAATCTGTTAGCTACATTTTTTTCCATACTTGATAAAATAGATGCAAATGATTGTTCCTTGGATTGTGTGTTCAAAGATGTTGCTTCCCTATTATGAGGAACAATTACTTTTTGAGCCATTTTTAGATTGCTACAATATTGAAATGGATTTGCATCTACAGATATTGTGATTTCTTGTCCTTCGTAGGGAAATTTGACACATTGATGATAGGTTGATGGGACAACTTGCAAGTCATGTATCCATGGTCTCCCTAGGAGCACATTATATGATATGTCCAAGTCTAGAACTTGGCATGTTGTGTCTTTTTGTAGAGGTCCCACTCTGATTGGTAGTATCACAATTCCCTTGGAGGAACATTCTTCTTCATCATAGGCTTTTATAGTGATCCTTTTTCAGACATCAATTGCATCTTCTGAATATCCTAAGGCATGAACAAGACTCAATGAAGAAATATTTAAGCCAGCTCCACCATCTATTAGAACACACTTGACTTGCATTTTGTGAATAAGGACTTCAATATGCAAAGGAGCGTTGTGAGGATGTTGCAAGGAAATGTCATCTTCGTCAGTGAATGATAAGTAATGAGAGGTTGTGAGGTGTCCCACCATGGTTTGGAATTGATCGATAACAAGATCTTTGGATACGGTTGTATCTACTAATGCTCATTCAAGAATTTATTTATGTGTGGGCAAAAGCTTTAAAAGTTCCAAGATGGATATTTGTGCAGGTGTTTTCTGCAATTGTTCTACTAGATTGTATTGTTTTGTTGTAGTGGATGATGTGTTTGTTGTAGGACCCAGCAAAATAACTTTGGCTTTGATTCTTGTGATAGCTTGAGCATGTTCTTGATTTTGTTTTTCTTTAACTACAATCACATTCACCACATTGTCATATGTATGGGCATAGTTTACCTTTGCTTTACCCTTACCATTGTTTGTTGTTGATGAATCACCTTTCTCATAGTTTGGAAGTGGAGTTTTAAAGGCGGTATTAGATTCATTTGTTGTATGTCCATCCATAGTTATTACTCCATTATCAATTAAGTATTGTATGACATGTTTCAACTTTTGACAATTATCTATGAGATGTCCCTTGTTTCGATGGAAATTGCAATACTGATTATCATTCCACCAAGGTGGTTTGATTTGAGGTTCATTGTTCCTTTCTTCTGGTAAAGTGATCAATTTGTTTGAGAGAAGTGTTTTTAATGATGATCCAAGGGGTTCACCAATGTTTGTGAATTGTATTCGAAATAAAGTTTTGATAGTTGCTCTTTGGTGATTGTTGTTTTGTTGTGCCGCTATCGAGTGAGTAGATAAATTGAAAACCAGTTGCTTTGGTTTCACATATTTGTTATCTACTATTCCATCGTTGATGACATTTCGATTTCTATTTCAAAACTTTGGCTTATCATTGTGATTGTTGTTATTATTGTTGTTAGGAGGATGGACTCCTTCTTTGTATATTTTTAACTCACCCTTCTTTATCATGGCTTCTTCCATTCTGATTCCATTATCAACCATTTTTCCAAAGCTTTGATTTCCTTTCATTTTTAAATAATAACTCATTTGATCATTTAAGTTATCTATGAATATGTCCATTTTTTGTACTCTGGCAATGTACGAGGATATTGTGATGCTAGGCATCTCCATCGTTGTAAGAATGTCATGAAGGGTTGTCCACTTTTTTGTTTAGTGTTACATAAGTCTAGTATTGTTACTTCATGTTGTATGTTGTAGGAGTATTGTGAAACAAACTTATCCACCAACTCTGAAAATGATCTGATTCCAGGTGTAAGTTTGGAGAACCATTCCATAGCTCTAGTCTAGTTAAGCTTTTCGGAAATAGTCTCATTAAGTAGGTATCCTCATGTGCAAACTCCATACTCATTGTACAAAATTGTCATATATGATCTTGAGGGTCAGTGCTTCTATCATATTTTTTCGTATCTCAAAGTTTCAAAACCTATAGGAAATGGTATCATGTTTAGATTTTTTGTCAAAAGCATAAGGACAATTTTTTTGAAGTGAGTATTGTCTAACATTTCCTCTTTGCATATCTTGGATTTGTGTTTGCATTGCTTGCAGTTGTTGTGTGAGAGTCATGATAAGATTATCAACATGATTTGTTCTTGCATGACCATGATTTTGCATTCTAGGAGGATTGGGATCTATTCTTGTTTTATCTCTAGCTCTTCTTGTATCCTCATTGAATTGAATGTTATTTAGGATTTCTACTTCATCTCTTCTAGGTATGTCGGTTTCTTCATTGGTTATGGTGTTATTGGGAATTGGTGTGTCATTCATGTGGAGACCAAAGATGTCTTCATATTGTTGTTTTCATTATAATAGACAAAGGGAGATTGTTGGCATTCCAATTACAATAAGAGATTGTTGGCATTTCAATAAGGATATTGAGAAGGTTGTTGATGATTATGGATATAATTGATTAAGGATGTTTACTATCTTAATATTATTATTTTGTCATTGATGTCAAGAAATTGATTTTCTAATTTAGTATGGTGTTGCCATATCTTAAGAAGTATGATTTGGTGAGTATAAAGATGTCGATAAAAGACACAGAAAGAATGTGATGAATAAGGGGAGGAATAAGTTATTCAGTGGGCAACTATTACCGAGTTAGACAATGATGAGATCATTATGTTTAGATTATTTTGATATCCTACATATGTTGTTGATTGTAAGGTTAATACTATACTATGTTACCGAGCAAAGAACCTAGTCGATAAACCCTAAGGTTATCGCTATCGGTTAATGAAGGCAAAATGTCTACCGAGTGAAGTTTAGTATTTACCGAGTTACAACCGAGTAATAGCAAAATGCATTGAATGAATAAAAGCATTATTTAATGAAGGAAGTTGATGAGTTGCTTATGATTAAATGATTGTTACAATGTGTATAAAGGTTTTTAAGGATCTATGGCAAAGGAAAATCAGCAGGAAGATCTACAGCTCAAATTGAACCACAATACCCTAGCACAAGTTCCAAGGTGGGGTAAAACATTTTCAGATCGAAGGATACATTGAACCTAGTCAAGTTTGAAGATCTGATGGCTATGATTGATCATGGGATATGTGATCAAGGAGATTAAGTGGTTGGCAAATTGTTTATAAATAAGGAACTGTTGATAAACAATGTATGTGGGCAAATGTAAGCACAGGGATGCTACATAGTGATTACCAAGCACAAAAGCTTGAAGACTTGTTTTGAATAACAGAGTATAGAGCCCAACAGATGGACAAGATAAGTCCTATGACTAGATTGTGTTGAGAAAATAAGAATCTGCTTTAGCATTTTTAGATGTGAAGTTGCAGATAGATTTTTATTACTGTTATTTTATAAAGTGACAGAAAATGTCTTAATCAAGTGGACTTAACAGTCTTATTTGTAAAACCCTCTAGCAAGGTGGCATTCTGATTGAGTGTTTGAAATCCTTTAACAAGGTCACTTCTAACAAGGTGAAGATCCTAACAGATCTGAGGGAAATCCCTTAATTGGGTCACATCTAGTAATGTGTTTGTAATCTTTAACAAGTTTTGCTTTTAACTGAGCATACTCTAGAAGAGTATATTTCTTAGTGGGTCCGAAATCTCACAGTGGTTTTTCCCTATTTGGGTTTCCACGTTAAATCTAGTGTTATGAGTGTTATGATGTTTATATGCTTATGAGTTTGCATGTTTATCAATTTTGGTTATATTATTGAACTATATGCTACCGAGGTTGAATCTGTTGTTTTTATGGAAGATTAAGTTTGTATGATTCACCCCCCCTCTCATCTTGTTAGCTTGGCATCTGTACTTAACATTAAGTATCAGAACTATCAATTGGTATCAGAAAAACTAATAAGTTGGCTTGGCTTTCTTTTTAGGAGAAAGACTAGTAAGTTGGCTTAACAAGAAAAAAGGATGTGTTTCATAGTCAACAACAAAAGCTGAATACGTTGTTGCAACATTGAATTATACCAATATAGCATGGATCAAACAACTATTGGATGGTATAAATGAGAAAGTTACCAAGCTAGTAACTATATTCTGTGACAATACTAGTGCCATTAACATTTCAAAGAATCCTATTATGCACTCTAAGACAAAGCACATCTCTATCAAATATCATTATCTTAGAGAAGAAGTTCAAGAGAAGAAAGTGGTGTTGGAGTATGTTAGCACAAAGGAACAAATAGTAGATATCTTCACCAAGCCACTACCAAGGGACACTTTTGAGTATCTCAAAAGTCAATTAGAGGTCCTACCCCTATCTTCCATTCACTGATCGAGTTCGGTGAAAGCATCAATTCGATGACTTTAAAGAATATCTTTTAGGAGTTGATGCTGATTTACACACTTTAGGATGTTTTCTAAAGGTGTGCAGGAAACAATAACAGGGAACAGGTATTGAAGTCAAAATGCTCTGACCGAGACTAAGTTGACACATAACAACAGGAAATCACTTCATATAGGAAGAAATTATGTTTTAGTTCTTTACTTTTTGGCATTGTTGTCAAAGGCGGAGAAGACTGAAGAAAAGGGGAGAAGACTAATGTATGGGGGAGAAGACTGATGGCAGGGGGAGAGCATTTCAAAATCTCACAGCAATCCAAATCAATTAGGTCATATCAATTGGTTTTGCCATCAATGCCAAAGGGGGATATTGTTGGCATTATAACAGACAAAGGGAGATTGTTGGCATTCCAATTACAATAAGAGATTGTTGGCATTCCAATTACAATAAGAGATTGTTGGCATTTCAATAAGGATATTGAGAAGGTTGTTGATGATTATGGATATAATTGATTAAGGATGTTTACTATCTTAATATTATTATTTTGTTATTGATGTCAAGAAATTGATTTTCTAATTCAGTATGATGTTGCCATATCTTAAGAAGTATGATTTGGTGAGTATAAAGATGTCGGTAAAAGACATAGAAAGAATGTGATGAATAAGGGGAGGAATAAGTTATTCACTGGACAATTATTACCGAGTTAGAAAATGATGAGATCATGATGTTTAGATTATTTTGATATCCTACATATGTTGTTGATTGTAAGGTTAATACTATACTATGTTACTGAGCAAAGAACCTAGTCGGTAAACCTTAAGGTTATCACTATCGGTTAATGAAAGAAGAATGTCTACCAAGTGAAGTTTAGTATTTACCGAGTTGCAACCGAGTAATAACAGAATGCATTGAATGAATAAAAGCATTATTTAATGAAGGAAGCTGATGAGCTAGTTATGATTAAATGATTGTTACAATTTGTATAAAGGTTGTTAAGGATCTATGACAAAGGAAAATTGGCAGAAAGATCTACAACTTAGATTGAACCACAATCTAGCACAAGTTCCAAGAAATGCATGCAAGTTCCAAGGTGGGTAAAACATTTTCAGATCGAAGGATACATTGAACCTGGTCAAGTTTGAAGATCTGATGGCTATGATTGATCATGGGATATGTGATCAAGGAGATTAAGTAGTTGGCAAACTGTTTATAAATAAGGAACTGTTGATAAACAATGTATACAGGCAAGTGTAAGCACAAGGATGCTACATAGTGATTACCAAGCATAGAAGCTTGAAGACCTATTTTGAATAATAGAGTATAGAGCCCAGCAGATGCACAAGATAAGTCCTATGACTAGATTGTATTGAGCAAATAAGAATTTTCTTTAGCATTTTTAGATGTGAAGTTGCAGATAGATTTTTATTACTATTATTTTGTAAAGTGACAGAAAATCTCTTAACCGAGTGTACTTAATAGTCTTATTTGTAAAACCCTCTAGCAAGGTGACATTCTTATTGAGTGTTTGAAATCTTTTAACAAGGTCACTTCTAACAAGGTGAAGATCCTAACAGATCTGTGTTAGGAATCCCACAGATACTGAGAGAGGGGGGTGAATCAGTATCTGACCGGTGAGCAGAATTTCTTGAATTAAAACATGCAGAACATAATATAACAGTGTACCAGTATGCAATAAATAATGCAATAAACAGAATTAAGAACATCCACATGAAAAGCACACCATAACACAAGGTTTTAATGAGGAAACCCGGTGTGGGAAAAACCTTGGTGGGATTTGTAACCCACAATATTCACTCACTGGCCAATAAGAGAATATTACTTACAATAGGGGTCTGCACATGCAGGAAGGCCAACTGCCTAGAGCTCACTGCTCAATGAGAAGTCTCACTGACTTACAATGAGGATTATACAAATCCAATATCTTGTACTACTTTACAATAGCATCTATAATGCCTAATCCAGTATCGGTCGCTGTTCTGCTTCTTACATAAACTCTTAGCCTATATTTCGCATAATAGGTCTGCCTAATATTTTTCCTTAAATGGTTCCTTACTCATTACCAAATGTCTACAATGATCTCTTTTATATATAAGAGTCATTTTACAATTTGCCAAGTTGGCTTACAAAGTTTTTACAATAATAAACAAAATATAATATAACAAAATCCTGTCGGCCTCTATACCGGTATACTTCTTTTCTTTGTGTCAGTGTCGGTGTCCTGAGTGCCAGTGTAGAGTGTGATCTGCTGATGTCGGTATAATACCTTTACTGGTGCCATAGGATTGCAAGGTTGCCATCAATGACAAAACCTTCAATCACATACAATGTCTCATTGGAGTGTGCATATTCCAACAATCTCCCCCTTTGGCATTGATGGCAACACTCATGAGAAATTTCAAGAAATGTATCAAAAAATGTGAAGTCCAAAAATGTTACCAAAAATGTGTGTGCTCCCCCTGAGCATATGATTCCTGTGATATTGAATTTTCTCATCCTACTACTCCCCCTTGGGCATCAATGACAAAGGTTGTCAAGATGTTAGTAGAGTTTGTAGTTTCAACCTTATAACTGGGTGGTTACAATTTGAAAAACATCTCCCAAAATCAAGTTTATACTATCCATAAACTTCTTGCTATCCTTTATTGTTGTCTCTGTTCTCTTCACTGTACCGGTGAGATGCTACAAATGCTCTGCTAGTGTTTTCTATCCCTGTATTAGTGCTTCAAATACTTCCTTCCATAGTGATGCTAGATAGTCCAATCTTGGATTTAGTTTTGATCTCAAATGTTTTGCCTTATTCACTATTCTTTCTCTCTCTCTTTCCAATTTAAGTAAATCTTCTTCAAATTTGTTATCTTCTCCTCAAAAACTGATAGTGTATCAGGTGAGTTAAAATTATCTGCAAGTTTATTGATCTCATCCTGTACAGAGTTTTGTACTCTTTCAATAAATTACACAATTCTGATAGAAGTGTGTCAAAATCTCTGTTACACTTCTTTATTTGCTCATCAAAGAATTTATGTTTTTCAATTTCTACTTTATCCTTCAATGACTCTTCCTTTATTTTCTCAATGTTTTCTGTGATATATTTACACAGTGTATCAAGTTGTCCTAAAGAATCTTTATTGTCTATATTATAGTTAGAAGCAATTACCTTCAAAATTGGTATGGTATCATCAATTGCTTTGTAATCTTGTGAGCTGCAGTCTGTTATCTTTTTGATTGAATCTAATAGTACCTCAGTCACATTGGTTGATTTGAAGCCTGATGATGAACCAACAATCTGAGTACTGGTGGAAATAACCAAGCTTGTATTGACCTCTAGTAGGTCTATTTGTGTCTGCATTTCTTTAAGAAATGGTTTTTCTATTTCTCCAGTTGCCGGTGGCACTGTTTCCTTATGTTCCTATTCATATTACTGTTGTTCCTATTCCAGAGCCTTTTGCTCTATTTGTTGCATTGTCTCAGTCTGATTTTCTACCTTTTTCTCTTTGTCTTCTACCGGTTTCTCTTGTGTGTTTTTAGTTTGCTCAGCTACCGAAGGCTCAATAGCCATGTTAATCTTATCAGTTGTATCTTTGTCTACCACTATGTTGATCTTTTGAGTATCAACATCCACAGTATATAAGACTTCATGATTAGTATTACCATCCTCTACATCCATATTCTCAGCTATCGATTGATCTTCTATAGCTGTTGTTTTTACCGGTGGAGTAATCAAAGGAGGTGGGGGTAAGTTGTCTCTAACCTTGATACTGGGTGGTCCACCAACTTTACCTTTACCCTTGTCTCTATCTTTCTGATAAACTTTTATGGGTCTGGGGTTCCTGTATTCTTCTTGTTTTTCTTTTTCAACTAAGAATATATCCCGTCCATTTCCTATTTCCTTAGTCACCTCATTAATTCTTCCAATCATTAAAGCAATGTGCTGGTGTGCAGTAGAAAATACTAACTGGTTGGCTTGAGCAATTAGGTCATCAATTTCTTTGGGTGAGTTTACCGGATAAACAACAAGTAGCTTTTCAATCTTTAATTTCTTGTCTAGTTCTATTACTACTTGTCTTCTTGCTTCCAGTCTCTTAAATAGTTCATCTGGAATTTCATTTACTACTTCCATCAAAAACTTCTTATACATATCCATATGCAATATAACACTATTTTCAACTTGTTCTTTTTCATCAGCTGTTAAAGTGTCATATATTTTCTCTATATTTTTCAATTTACCTTCCTCTGTAATTTCATTCAGCAGTATATCAAGAGGAGCCAAGTCTTTGTTTGTCCTCTTCTTCTTTTTGGGTGTCAGTTTCTTCTTCTTTGGTGTAGCCTTTCTTACCAAAGATCTCACTGCTTGTTGTTTTTGTCTTGTCCTCCTGGGTGAGGGTGTGGTTGCCGGTGAGGGATCTCTTTTCCTTGCAAATCTTTTGAAAGTTGTAGGCATGTCACTCCCTGAAGAAGTACCTACCGGTGATAGGTGAGTTTCAGGTTGTGGAGCTGCTAACTCATCCTCTGTTATACCGGTTTTCTTCAACACATCTTCTTTGATGGCCTTTGCTTGTCTGGAACCTTTCCTTACAACTGCCACAACCTTTTTCACTCTTTTCTTTGATTGTATTTGGCTTTCAATAGTTTCTGCACTACCAAATATTTCTTCCTTAGGTTCTCTGGGGGCTTCTAGAAATGCTTTAGCATATGTTTCAATTATAATGTCATTTGTTTCATAGCCCATCTCGGTTACCCAAACTGTCCTAGAGATGACTGCTTCCATCCAGATTTCATCCTTCTTGATTACAAAGCATATTTCATCTTTGTATTTGTAAACAATCTTTTGTGATAACCTAGTTCTTTTCTTCATTTTAGCCTTTAATGCTTGAAAGAAGTCATGAATATTGGTTTCCTTGTTTTCTCCCATGTTATTGAATAGTTCTGTTAACTATTTACCTACCAGTATATCATAACCAAGTTCTTTGTAGCCTATATCGAGAACATGTTTTGTTATATGTAGCATCAGACATACTAATAGATTTCCAAACCTGAAAGTTCCTTTCTTGTCCTTCTTAATCTTTCCAAGGTTGTCAATTAATTCATCCTTTAACCACTCACATATATCAATCTTTGCATTATCTGTGACCATATCATAAGCACTCTTAATGCATAAACTTGAAACTGGATTAAGTCTATTTGCATGAGTAGCTTTATACCCTAATATCATGCTGATAAATCTCACATTAATGTCTATTACATCATTAACTCTTAGGGACCTTTTGTCGAAAGTTGCACCAGTTAGGTTTGTAACTAGGTCATTGGATACCTTCTTGGCTTTATCTGGCCTTTTACTAGTGGTCAGTAACCCTATGATAGCTTTCACAACTTCCTTAGTGATTTTGTCGACTGCATCTAACCAGAAATATTCACCATGTACCCTGCTTCAGAGTATCCTAATCACATCCTTGGGGAATTCAAGAATGCTAAGGATCTCTGTAAATCCTAGGGTTTCAATGATCTTTTGTTCATCTTTTATATTGCCGATTTTATCATATATCACAGTTTTAAACATGGTTTTAATCTCTTCATCTCCTAGTTCCTCAATGTTGCAGTGGATGTAAATTCTAGGGTCTTCAGCATAAACAACTCCCTTGGGAATTTGAGAAAAAGCACCTAAGGTATCATCTTTCTTTGCTACCTCGGAAACTAACTGAAATATGAGCCTAGGTCTTTTTATCACTTTGATAATAGTAGGGTTTGCTATATATTCAATTGTAGAGGTGGATGCCATGATTAAATACCTTTTACTGCCTTTAGGATTGATGAATTCTTGGAATGTTCTTGCCTCTTGCTCGAAATGCCTTAGCTCGGAATCTTTGTGCTCTTCGTAGGTTTGAAATCTCGGTGAAATGGAATGGAGCCAAAACCTCAATTTTATAGTGTCTTTTTGCCATCTACCACATTAAATGCATGTCGGTTAAGTATTCTCTTAACATTGTCTATCGGTAATAAGTAATTTTCAACTTCTTATCTCTAACCGAGGGAATAATAGCACATGTGTCATTAGATTTCCAAACCCTCAAGGAAACTTTCTTCAATTAGATGAAGAGCTTCTGCTGGTGGAGCAATGCTTTGTCCTACTAGTGAAGCATCACTCTGTCCTTCTGGTGAAGCATTGGTTTTTTCTACCGGTGGAGGAGTATCCCCAATATTTAGATTAGCTTTTCTAATCCATTATTTTGAGAATTCTTGCTTAACCTCTCCAACTTTTTCTTTACCTTTCAAGCTAGAACTTTTGTTGTCTACCGGTGTTCCTTTACTTCTATAGAATTTTGCAATATGCCCAATCTTGTTATATGCATAACAAGTTACATTATTCTTCTGAATAGCTTTCCCATAACCTATGCCAGTTTGTGTTCTGCATTGGTTAGATAAATATCCAAATCTTCCACAAACATAACATCTCACATTCATTCTGCAATTTTCAGAGTTGTGTACAACTTTGTTGCATTTAGAACATTGACCGATGGGTGTGTTGATATTCTGATAATTTCTAGATCTACATTCATTTTCTCTATGACCATACTTATTACAGTTAAAGCATTTTCCATTGAATTTATAAGCATTAGGTTGTCTTACCGGTTTGCTGTGATCCTGAGTATTTGTAGTACCAGAGCTTTCACCAACTTCAAAGCCAATTCCAGAAGTGTCACCTTTAGGTTTTTGATTCTTCAGCAAGGTGCCAAGTTCCTTTGAGCTTTTCTTGAATTTTTCTTTATGTTGATTTGTAGTTTCTAGTTCTCTTTCTAAGACTTCTTTTTGTCTCATCAGTTCATTTGAGTCATTCTGAGTATGTATGAGATCTATCTTCAACATGTCATTTTCATAGCTAAGTCTATTGTTCTCATTTGCTGCATCACTTAGCCTTCTGGTCAATTATTCTTCATTCTTCTTTCTATCCTCAATCTCTTTGCAAAATCTCATAGTCATATCCTGCATTTCACTTTTTGTTGTCATGATCTGTTGTTTCAACTTGCTTATCATATCATTAAGTGATTCCTTTTCATCATTCTCATTTTGTAATTTTTCACAAAGTTCTCTTCTCTTATTTCTTGCAACAGGAAAATTTTCTTGAAGTGCCTGAATGATATCTTGAGCTGCCCTTAAATCATCTTCTAGTTTGATATTTTTCAATTTCTCTGCATCATAGTCTATAAGAGCTCCTTCAAGTTGCTTCATCAGATTCTCCATCTTTACCAGTGTCAAGATCTTCCTCAAGCTGTTAGGCTTCTGAAAATAGAGGACCAAGCTCTGATACCAATTGTTAGGAATCCCACAGATACTGAGGGGGGGGTGAATTAGTATCTGACCAGTGAGAAGAATTTCTTGAATTAAAATATGCAGAACACAATATAACAGTGTACCAGTATGCAAGAAATAATGCAATAAACAAAATTAAGAACATCCACATGAAAAGCACACCATAACACAAGGTTTTAATGAGGAAACCCGGTGTGGGAAAAACCTTGGTGGGATTTGTGACCCACAATATTCACTCACTAGCCAATAAGAGAATATTACTTACAATAGGGGCCTGCACATACAGGAAGGCTAACTACCTAGAGCTCACTGCTCAATGGGAAGTCTCACTGACTTACAATGAGGATTATACAAATCCAATATCGTGTACTGCTTTACAATAGCATCTATAATGCTTGATCCAGTAGTGGTTGCTGCTCTACTTCTTACATAAACCCTTAGCCTATATTTCACATAATAGGTCTGCCTAATATTTTTCCTTAAATGGTTCCTTACTCATTACCAAATGTCTACAATGATATAAAAGAGTCATTTTACAATTTGCCAAGTCGGCTTACAAAGTTTTTACAATAATAAACAAAATATAATATAACAAAATCCTGTCGGCCTCTATGCCAGTATACTTCTTTTCTTTGTGTCGGTGCCAGTGTCCTGAGTGCCAGTGTAGAGTGTGATCTGTTGATGCCAGTATAATACCTTTGCTGGTGCCATAGGATTGCAAGGTTGTCATCAATGACAAAACCTTCAATCACATACAATGTCTCATTGGAGTGTGCATATGCCAACAATCCGAGGGAAATCCCTTAACCGGGTCACATCTAGCAATGTGTTTGTAATCTTTAAGAGGATTTGCTTTTAACCGAGCATACTCTAGAAGAGTATATTTCTTAGTGGGTCCGAAATCCCACAGTGTTTTTTCCCTATTTGGGTTTCCACGTTAAATCTGGTGTTATGAGTGTTATGATGTTTATATGCTTATGAGTTTGCATGTTTAGCATTTTTGGTTATATTACTGAAGTATATGTTACCGAGGTTGAATCTATTGTTTTTATGGAAGATTAAGTTTGTATGATTCACCCCCCCCCCCCTCTCATCTTGTTAGCTTGGCATCTGTACTTAACATTAAGTATCAGAACTATCAATTGTTTGTTATTAGGGGGAGGGCCACTTTTCTTTTGTGTCAATTTATTCACATCAAAATCTTGGGGGAGTGTAGCACTAGATTTGGCTAACATTAGGAAGTATTTTTCTTTTTTGATCTTCAGTTTAGGAGTCCAATGATGGTGATTTCATAAGAACCAAGTCTAGTAGGAATGATATATCCTGCGATGTGGGACAAGGTTATCCTAATGAAACATTTTAGTTTCATGATAAAGGATGATTGATCGTGATGAGAAACTATGTTTGAGTGATCAGTTTACCAAAGGGAGTGATAATGCACTTTGAGAAATGCAGAGTTTCGTACGACATATTAGAAAGCTTGAAATAACAAGATATATACTACAGAATGACAGACTAGTGATTTCATGTGGAAAATAGTGTTTCATACGACATAGAATCTTAACTCGTATGATAGAAGATCAAGAAATGTGACAGAAACTCTTGACTCGTATGACAGGTATTTGAACAATGATAAAAATTGTTTGCTTGTTTGAGTTTTTGATCACTCAATTTTGATATTTTACTTTGGTTTTCCAGTTTTAAGTGTCCGATTTTTCAATTTAAGGATGAATACATAGCAAACACATGATGTGATATGTGACTCTCAATCAAGATAAACCCTAAGGAAGCTGGCTGAGAATGAAAACCTTTGGTTGCTGACTTAGGTACACACCCAATAGCTAATCAGAATACAATCGTTGAGTATCATGCAATAGATTCTCAACACTGTACTATCCAACTCCAAACGATAATGGGGGCATGATATGACCCATGTCTTGGGAGAGTTACTATCTCTCTTGCACAAAGATTATCACCCTTTCAGAGGTGAATCGGGTAGCTTCTATTTTAACTGACACTAGTAAGGGATCCATTCAGTGCATTGGGGTATAAACTCAATTAAGAGGTCTCCCATCCTTGAAAACCAAGGTTTGATATACCTGAAGGTACGAAGGAGAGCTATTCCCAAGTACTGTCGTTTCTTTGATTTTCATCAAAAACACACTTATTTTATAGCAGGTTGGATTACTTGGCATTAGTCATTCCCACTTAGGTCATTCCTCTCTCATCAGCCTTAATGGCTAAGAGTTATTACTCCTCAGGAGGGCATACCTACTAAAGAAATGCACTAATAAAAGCAAAAGATGATTCTAGCTTTCTGATCACCTAAGAAAGGTGAGAGCATACTCGCCTATTATCAAAGACATGAAATACATGATTGTTCATTCCTTTAGCAAAATTGAAGTGTGCCTAGAAAACTTTAATGAATACAAAAAGTTAGTCGGATTCATATGCAACCTAAAAAAAAGATCCATTAGCAGTCATTTGTGTTTTGAATTATTTCTTTGACAAGCATTTCTTTGACAAGCATTCTGTAGGAAAGAGTTAGGCTGCCAAAATCTCACAAACCAATCAAGGCTAGCATTAGTGAAGTTCGGATTAAAATTAGAAAACCCTAATTTGCACTTTATCAAAAATCACAAATGTAGAAACTCGTATGACATGATTTATCAGATTGTACGACAAATATTTAGATCTCTAACACAAGCCAAAACCAGCTCGAACAACACAAAATTATGCTTAGTACGAGTAAAAAATTTGCAAGAAATAGACTCATATGATACATCTTTAGACCTAGTATGAATAAAGAATTTGCAACATAAACTTCGTACGAGACAAAGTTATACCTAGTACAAGTCAGGATGAGGTGTTGTCCTAGGCTGAAAGGAAGTTCGTACTAGCTAAAAAAGAAACTCATATGAATTTCTGAACTAGAGCCGAACAGAGATGAAGTTTGTTGAAGATTAAGAGGCCAAAACTAATGATTTTGGCCCCATGGTGGGTGCCAAAATGTTATGCTCTATGAAGTGTACCTGTACCTGCAAACACAATGCACTCAGTAAATCATTACAAGCATTATTAGTGAATTAAAACAATGAAATGTAAAACCATAGCTAATCGACTTATTGCCTCCTAGTAAATACGAGTATGAAAAATGCTCTCAGATCTGATTATGCATATTCCAGTGACTTGACTACACTTAGATGGAGGATTTGAATGATGAAAATGCATGATCTAGCAAGAATAGCATGATTAAGCTATATGATTTCATGATTGATCTAGAAAATGAACTAAGATTAAGATGCAATTAAGCTAAAATTGAGCATGATAACATTGCTAAGGATGATAAACTAGAAGCTAGATGTCTATAGTAACAATGCATAAGATGAAAATGAGACGGGATCAATAAATATGCAAAAAATGATATGGAATTGGGATCCATATTGCTCCAAAATTAGGTCTATTAATAGGATTTCCAAGGTTAGGGGTGAGGTGGCAAGAATCAATGGTCAAGATTGATCTGAAGATATCAATGGTTAAATTGGAGGAGGATGGAAAAGGGGTTGGATTAAAGGGAACAACTGTCATCTCTATGGTGACAAGTGTCAAAAGGCTTCTAGAAGGGGTTGGATGAAAGGGAACACTTAGTGACAAGTGTCACAAAGTTTCTAGAAGATGTTGGATGAAAGGGGACATGGTGGTAGGTAGAATGGGTTAGGTTTAGGAATGGTTAGGTTTAGGAGTGATAGAAGTTAGGAGAATTTTAATTTAAAAATTCAAATAATAGAAAAAGGCTAATTGATCTCAACAACTCATAAATTTGATTTGTTTTAATTAATTAGGATTTAGAAGAAATGATTTTGGTGGATTGAATTAATTAATTTGAATTAATTAATCGAAGGGGTGAAATGAACCTATAAAATAAATCCTTAGATTTATTAATAAGTAGATGAAAGGGAGGATTTAATCAAATTGCTTAGTGAATTGAATTAAATTGGGAAGGAGGATTAATTAAATAATTGGTTATTCAATTAATTATCTTCAGACCATTTTTAGGTGTATACACTTACATATAACAGGGGCCTGCTGTTGGCATTTTGATGATGTTTTGATTGTCATTGATGGAAACACGCTTTCTTGATGATGGACACACACTTTCTTGATGTGTGAGCTATGACTCAACTGGTAATTGTTCCAACAGGTATTGTGTATTATTGAAAGTATAGTCTATAGAATATCGGTATTTTGCAGAAGATGTTTACCGGTGATAGATTGATTGAAGAGCTCAAGCGGTATGGAGACCCCAAGCGGTTCGAAGATCACAAGCAGTATGAAGGACCCAAGCGGTAGTTAACCTTTGATTGGAATACTATGATCTACCCATCTTCATTTTTGTCAAACTGGTAATCGGTATATTGTATTAACCGATATTACTCTGTGATGAGTTACCAACCAGTATTTCTATAATGTGTGATGAGTTATCATCCACCAACACTTTTGTGGTGATTTTGTGTCGTGTTACCAAATGTGTCTAGATGCACTGAACCTAGGAACTTGTAGTCTAATTCTATTGGACCGACATGAAATCAGTTTCGTTTATAAGGACATTATGTCTAGGGTTTGTAAGATAGATATATTGAGAGATGTGTGATTGAAAAGGTTATGTGTGATCATTGTAGAGCAGATTAGGTCTGTGTGAAGAGTTAGAGTGTGGAGATATTGAAGACTGAAGTAATGCTGAAATGCATTAACAATGAGATGTCAAGGATCTAATTAAGAAGACCATGTTATTAGCTAGATCACTCACTTATTGATTACTCACATCTTCGACAAGTCTGAAACCCTTAACCAGGTAGGCCCAGCAAAGCCTTTGTAAATCCTCTAACAAGGCAGTTCACAACTATGGATCTAAAATCCTCTAACAAGGTAGACCTTAATAGGACTTATCTCCTAACAAAGATCTAGATTCCTAATAGGATCTATTCTGGTGAAGAACATTGTATGACCTTAACCGGTTTGGTTTCTATTCTACAGATAGTTACTTGTGAGTTTCTGCTCACCATGGTTTTTCCCATTTGGGTTTCCACATCAAAAATCTTGTGTTATGGTGATTGTGCTCTTGTGGGTGAATGATTTGTTTGCTATTTGGTTTGCATTTATCTTAACTAGTTTATTAGTGAATCTGTTGTACCGGTTATCTGCTAAAATGTTTAAAAGTTTGCTTATAGAATTTTTTGGTATACTAATTCACCCCCCTCTTAGTATTCATCAATTGGTATTAGAGCCAACCTTTTTATAAGTTTAACCACTTGGAATGAGATATGGGGGAATAGAGTGTGAGGGAACTTACTCATCATCTCACTTAGACTGAGAGAGCTTATGATGAACTCAAAGTCAAGTATAAAGCCTCTTTGGCCAAAAGAAGAGAGCATGCTGAGAAACTGATGGAACTTACTGAAAATAGCTCTTCTGATGAAGAAGACATGGATGCCCTAGTTGAAGAAGTTGAAAAAATGAATGAATTTAATCCTAACCTGAGAAGGGAGTTGGAAGGACTGACTATCAGAATGTGTCAAGAGCTTGAGAACAGAAGGAAAGCTGAAGATCTGGTAAAAGACAAATATCATGAGATCTCCAAGCTGAAGCAAGAAATCAGTACCCTTACCACTCATCTCCAAGAGAGTATAGTGGAAAAATAAGAAATGCAAGGTGAACTAAACATGGCTATTTCTGAGAATGCAACCTTGATGGAATCCAATGCTGCTATTTCCAAGGAACTTACTAAGTCAAAAGAGATACTTGCCAAATTCAATCAGAGTATTGCTAAGCTAGAGAATAAGTTGGAATCGGCAAAACCAGTAAAGAATACCACTGGACTTGGTTTCTCTAGATATGAGGAAGGTGAGACCTCTAGAACAAAAGCAGAAGCATCAAAGAAGCAACCGATATCCAAGGATAAAGGTAAGAAAAAATTAAACTTGTTTGATTTAATTGTCTCAAAGAAGGACATACTGCTAATGTGTGTAGAAGCAAGGCCTACAACAATTTTCCATATTTTCAAAATAATATGCCTAGATCCAATAGATTCAATGGAAACTGTTATGCATGCAACAAGTTTGGGCATAGAGCATTTGAATGCAAGTCAGTTTTGCACAATACTGAGAGATATCCTCCAAGGACTCAAGGAGTTATCCCAGAACCCTCTGTGAACTGGAATCCCAACCGATACAATACCTATGACCATCGGTCAGGTGGTTATCAAGTGGTTACTAGTTGGATAACAACTTGTTTGATCTGTAGTGGTAGCGGTCACACTGTTGCAACATGTAGAAGGAAGAATGGTAGTATGAATAATGGACCATGGAGAACACTTAGAAGGCTATGCTATCATTGCAACAAACTTGGACACACTACCAAAACTTGCAGACTGAGAAAGAACCTATCAGACGATATACTGATCACTCCAGAAGGGAAGATTGATGTTGAAACCGTTCAAGAGGGAATGAATAAAACTTGGAAAAAAAATCAGAAGAAGCGTCACAGAATGAACCGATTTCTGCACCTAGTGTGGAAGTCTCTGAACTGACAAACTGAGCTTCTGAAAAGCTTAGGGGGAACATATCGGTGAAATATTTTGAAGCCCCGGTTTATATCGGTAAAAACCTTAACCGGTATATATTACCTATTAGTCGGCAGAAGACTTGAAGCTGTTGGTGTAAATAATTATTCATCATGGATATTATTACACCTTACTTAAGTTTACTTAGGAAATGTATTTCATAGTAGTTTGGGTATGAGACACTTGGGTGTTTGTGCCACATTGGGATAGTGTGTGTAGGAGAATTTCCACCTTTTATGGTGTTGATCTTGCTGTTACACTCCACATTCAGTGGGTGATCCATCTGATGTGGACTATTATATTGTTTCTCCTACCTACCCACACCTATTTCCTACCTACCCTTGTTTCTTATTGAGCCACATGTCATGTTTGTGTGATCGCATATCCATATAGCCTTGCCTACATAAGGAGGCTCATATTCATTGTATGTAATTTGAATGATTGATGATCCAGTTGATCAGTATTTTCATCTTGATAGAATACAGTTTATTTCTATCATATATTTTATCTCTCTTATTTGTGCTTTCCATTGCCTCTTGATCTTGGCAAAATCTCACATGGTATTAGAGCCATTAGAGTGTCATTGGTTTGCTAATTGAGAGAAATTTGATGTTATTTAGGGTTGTGTATTTTGGAGTTTTCTATTGCAGGTCATTATTGAAGCTTGATGGGTCAAATATGAGGTTACCATTGGATTGAGGAGGACCAAGAAAGTTATTTTTGCCTTTTGTTTTATCCAAATCGAACTTCGGAGGCCAAATCTAGAGGCATTTGAAGTTTGACGCTGCGGCGGAAATTTTCCAGAAATTATAATTTTGTAGGCATTTTTCAAATAGCGATATCTCACTCATCCGAACTCGTTTTTTTGAGAAATTTTTTTTGGGGGGGGGGTAGAATTTCATGATCTGTACAATGGTGCAGGAGTTTTCTGATTTTTGGATACAAGTTTTTTGGAAATCATGAAATCCTAATTTTTACACCTTTAGAGGCTTCATTTGGGATCATATATACTCCTTTTCAGGTGCCATTTTTTTTGAAAGTGCATATGTTTTCATCTACTTTCATAATCTGCCATCTTTTTGCAGTGAGTTTAAGTAGAAATTGTACTTTCAGTATTTGGCCATTTTTGGCATATTTGGTACTTGCATTTTGCTTGGATCTTAGTTTAGATCACTAGCAGTATTTGTTGAAGTCTCTTAGATATCATTTTGAGAAGTTGTAAATTGAAATCAGAAGTCCACTTTGCCTTGTTTTGCAAGTGGCTCATTGTATACACACTAAGTATAAAGTGCCAAAATCATCATTTTGGGGGGATTTATTGATTGAGTATTTTGGGGGGGGGTGTCTTATGTGATTGTGCCTCTCTCTATCTTGTATTTTTTCATTTTGGTGTTGTGGGTTCTCCTAAATTTCAACTTTTAACTCCTCATAATTATGCATCATGGAAAATTAAGGCATGGAGTAAACTAATGGAAAAAGGACTCATTCATTATGTAAATGAAACTATAATAGCAACACCTAATCCTAAGGCTGATTGTGAGGCCCTACCCCGACTCAGTTTGACATTTTCAGTTATTTGCATAATGAGACTATTATGGATGCTTTATTTTATGCTTTATGGATTTAGAAACTATATGATTTCCATGATTTGGATCACATTGACATATGTTGATGCTCTATTTTATGCATGATGATTATGAAACTTTATATGTTGCTAGAATAGAATTACTTTGAAATAGTGAATGTCATTATTGGAATTTCAGGACTTCATTTTGATGATAGAAAAATGATGCTTATTTTATGAATGGTTCAATTTTGAGAATTATGTTAATTGCTTATGTGGAATCGAATTTGAATGAATGAGATATTGAATTATTGTTGCCAAATGTATGAGTGTTTGATGTGGAATGAAATCCATGTATTTAATTATGTATAATTGTGATTATTTGGAATTACTAATGTGTTAATTGAGATGCACAGGAAAATTATCCATGTGACTATGGAATTTATATGGAGAACCAAACCTAGACCAATGTACGATTGTTAAGCCAGGGGTTGTCTATTTGGAGAGACAACACCCCGTTTGTAATGTATTTTATTTGTGAAAGTAATGATGCATGTGTGTTGATTTGATTTTATGTAATTGTGTAAACCTACAAGAGACAAATTCCATGTGTGATTTTTTATATTGTATTTTATTGTGTCACTTGACACATGTGATGATTAGTGTCATTGATTTTGACTTGTCTCTTGGAGGGAGTTTGTTTCTACCAAAGCTATTCAGACACATGAGTGTGGTCCCAAATTTGCCTTGGGTAGAGAGTCTTGGGAGTGGCCAACTCAGGTTTGACCCGTAGGTTAACTTCAGTTGGGTTTCTCAGGGGTCAAATGGACTCCTAGGGTCAGTTTTAGGGATTTTCCAAAGGTCCAAAGGGTATACCTATGGGTTAGGGGTATTTTGAAACATGTGACTACTCCCATGTGACTATTTAGTCACCTCAAAAAGTGGTTTTTCCAAGGTGAGCGAAAATTCAACTTAGAAGGTTCCTCCTAGGATAGACAACCTTCCCTTTTGATGTCAAACTCTCTTCCCTATCCTCTCTCACCTTTTCCCTTTCTAGTTTTAGTAATGTGTAAGAAGTTGGGAAGAGCAACCAATGGGAACTCTCACCTCACCTAAGGGGTTGGGAAGTGTGTGAGAGGCCTTCTTAGGCAAGGATTAGGGACTTAGTGAGTAATCACCCACTCTCCATTGTTGGAGATTATGCATTTGTTTTGAAAATTGGTAGTAGAATAGAATTTTTTGGTGAAGGGTTGGTGGAAAAAGTTTGTGTGGATTTGGGCAGCTCATCCCCAACTAAATCTAACATACCTATTGGCAGATTAAGGTTGGTTTTACTTTCTTTTGTTTATGTTGTTTATGTTGTTTTTGTAAGAAAGAAATGTTTGCATTAAAATAGATGTGTATATGTAATTTGTTGTAGGAGAAAAATGTAAGTTTTCATTTCCATGTTCTTTGTTTATGTGTTCTTGTTTTGGGAGTGTCCAAGGCCTCCTACTCTTGGGATAGTAGGATGGTCTTGGGGTGGAAGGAGTATGACAGCCTTGGGTGAGAGGCTCTCCTTATGGAGAGTGATCTCAAGGGTGTCCTTTGTGACCCTTGCTGCATAGCCTTGTGTATGCATTTGGGGGTCATAAGGGGAGGAAATATGGCTTTTATGCCTTTGGGGGGCATAAGGTGTGGAGGTGAAAATTGTTGTATTTTGTTTTTCCATGAGGTGGCTTGATTTGTATTATGCTTGCAATCTCCCCAATGGTACTTGGTCCACTTCCACCCATGGAAAGATCATCACAAGATGTGGTGAAAGTGTAGCTTGGGATGAGAAAATGCATGTTGAGTGTTTGCCTTATTTGTTGTGTTGTTTGCTTGTTTGTAACTTGTCTAGTGCTTGGTTCTCCAAGCTCGGTGGTGGCTTCTAGTAAGCCTAGGCTGGGAGGTGAGCTCTCCATGGTCAAGTTGTATTTTTATTGCAGGTTGCTTGGGATGGAAAAGAAAGAGTAAAGAGCTTTGTTGCTGTTTTGTGTTGCAGAAAAGTTTAAAAGAAAAATGTATTCAATATTGTAGCTTGTATAAAAAAAAAAGAGCTATTGCTATATTTAATTTCCAAAAGAAAAGAAATGTATTATTTTATTCATATTCCTATGGAAGGGAAATATTTTTTGGGTTTCAAACCCATTTGTATTCTTATTTACTTTGTATTTACATTTCCTAAAGAAATATATTTTTCCTACCTTGGTTAGTTTTGCAAAAAGAAAGATGAAATGTATTAGCTTGTATTTAAATCTTCATGTTTGAAAAAAAGAAATGATGTTGTTGCATTTATGTTTATTTTGCAAATAAATTAATTTTGTTTCTACATATTCATTTATGTTTATTTATGTTGCTGCAATAAAAATAAATCTGTCATTTATATTTGTCCATTTAATGCAAAAAATAAATCGTATTGTAGTAGCTTATTTTATCAAAAAAAATTAGCATTTAGTTTTAGTTTTATTTTGTTTACCAAAAAGGGATTATATTTTAAGATTGTTGTTAGAATGCATTTTTAGTTGCAGAATGCTTAAAGCAAAGAAACAATAAAGTCATCCGCTTTCCTCTAAACTAGGTCTAATATGCTAAAGGAATAAGTAGTTTGAGTTTCGTAAATAAAAATAAAAAAATATGGGCAAAATTTAAAATCTATTTATTGACTATCCAACAAAGTATATTAACTCCATTTTATGCTGCAAACCATTTATTAGTTTTCTGCATGTTATAAAATATATATATATATATATACACATTAAAAAGCATTAACCTGGAAACTTAAATACCTCCTAAGCAAAATGATATAAATATATATCTACATATATATTTATATATACATATATATTTATATATATATATACATATATAGATATATATATATATATGTATATATATAAATGAGAAAACATATTATAAAAAAAAATACACAAAAAAATAATATAAAAAAAATAACATCACCATGTTCAGTGAAGGCCGAACCCCTGTAAGCACAGGGGACAACGCGACCGTGCCCTCACTGTGATTACTCACAGTGGACGGCTCGACGCCGCCACTGTGGGTAACCACAGTGGACAGCACTAGGTCCCCCACTGTGGGTAACCACAGTGGTGATGACTCCTTGTCCGCCACTATGTCTATCCACAGCGGACAGCGCTCGGCGGCACTGTGGATAAGCACAGTGGCACCCGGGGGAAACCCCCGCTCACTGCCGTTCACCACTTCGCCGCCGTTTTCCCATTTCGCCGCCGTTTTCCCATTTCACCGCCCTTTTTTCCTCTTCGCTGTCATCTCTCTTTCGGTTGCTGCCCTTCGGGGACTCCATGGCCACCACCTCTCATCCTGCACACACACACACAACTCTTCAACACACACACACAAAAAAAAAAAGCCCTAACCCAATTTTTGGGTTAGGGCAAACACTTATGGATTTTAAAAAAGAAATGTGTAAGGAATATGAATATATTTTTTAAAAAAAAAGAGAGTCAGGGCTATCATGGGGACTTTTATGATTTTTTTCTTTCAATAGGGTGAAGTAAATAAAAAAAGGGGCCATCACTTCAACCCTAGAATTATACATTTAAACATATATGTATTTATATATATAATTGTATTTACATATATATATATATATATATATATATATAAGTATATATATACGTGTATAGATGGACATTTTTACTTTTCCCCATGTCCCTTTATATAAATAAATATATACTTATATATACATGATTTTAGATATATAGTATCTACATATATATAAATATGTATGTAGAATTATATATATATCTATTCGGAACCAAATGTTTAATTGCAAATCATTTTTAACCATTTTCAAATGTTATAGGAGTGAAGAAGTATTTTAATAAGAAATTTTAATCTGAAAGTCTTGGTAGGATTAACCTAGGAGGATTAAAATGACCCATGTGTGTCAAGTTGGCCCCCTTTATTTTGAAATTTATTAGTCACCTTTTATTAATGGATATTTTATTTAATAGGTTAATTTAATCAAAAAGTTAGGGTAAATTAATTTTAGACCCTAAGTAATTAAAGAACTATAGGAGATCATTAATAGTCCCTATTAATTTAGTTGTGATTATTGCTAAGTGAGTTTAATTATTTATTAATGGAAGATTAGTGATAACTCTTGTGGAGAAATATTAGCTCGCTTATAACTTAGAAAACTTTATCACCCAATTAATTTAATTGTTTGATTCATTCAAAACATAGTTAAGACCAAACTAGAATGCAATATTTTAATTAGGTTAGTCGTACTAAGTTAAGTATTTTAAAAAATAAAAAATAAAAATTTTATTCCGTTTGTGCCCAAAAGTTTGGGCATGACATTTTGGTATCAGAGCAAGGTTACCAACACTAGGAACCTTACTCCATTACGTTTCGCTATAATTATTTAATTAATTAAATTGTATTTATTTTTATTATATTTATGTTTAAAGTGGCTAAAATATTTCTCCTAAAATATTTATTTATTTCATTTTATTTTATTTTCTTAAAAAGAATGCCTCCAACTACGCGACAAACTCGCAAACGTGGTAGAGGCCCTAGGCGTGAACGCATGGCATGCGAAGAGGTCATTAGGGAGGAATCGGTTCCAGAAGTGAACCCAGAAGTCCCTCCCGAACGATCAGTTGACCCGAATCGAGACATCTTGGTAGCTCTACAGAACCTGATTGGCATAGTTCAGGATAGGCTTCCGGCAGTAGATCAGAATGTTGAGAACTAGAACTCAGGAAGCCGTAGAATAGTAGAACGGGAACGGAGTAGGAGTCCACCTCCTAATCTCGTAGAGAGTCAGGCTGGGCATGAGCCCGAGTCTGTTCACCTACCAGCACCACCTCCAGTCGTAGCACCAGTGTATATTGAGAGGGCATGTCGAGATCCAGGGGATCTAATCAGAGAGGTTATGCGTCTTCAGCCACCATCTTTTGGGGGATCTACCGACGGGGTAGAAGTAGAGGCATGGCTTTTGAGCCTAGATAGGTGCTTTGCATTGCGCTCTTATGAGAGCAATCTAAAAGCACCTGCAGCAGTTCACCTATTGCGAGGAACAACCTCCACATGGTGGAGACAAGAAGAATATAAGTGTGGCTTAGAGATAGAAACCCTCACTTGGGAGATTTTCACAGAAAGGTTCAAGGAGAGGTACTTATCAGAGCATTTCAGACAGCATAGGGTGGATGAGTTTCATGACCTCCAACAGAAGGGTCTTTCAGTGACCCAGTACGAGAACAAGTTCTTTGAACTCTTACCATACGTAGACTACCTAAAAGATGAGAAGCTTCTCATCAACCATTTTATCAGAGGATTGAACTCTGGCATAGTAAGACCAGTGAGAATGGCCGCTCCAGGGAGCCTTTGGGTTGTCGTGGAAAAGGCTTTGATAGCCGAGGAGATTCAGGTCAAGCCCTAGGACTCGAGGGATCGGTTCCAAAACCATAACCCTACACCATAGACTTACGGGTTTCAGAAACCCCATTGGAAGGGTAACAACAGACACACTTCGGGGTTCTCCAAACCCCCTCCTCCACAACAGTCACAACAAAACTAGAGGCAAAGGCCTCCGCAGAGTCAGCAGGGCGCGAAGCCCAAGTAGTGGTAGTCACAAGGTCAGAGACGAGATCAGAGATCTCAAGCTCCTTACACATCTCTGGTGAGGACTCAGCAGTCCTCTAGAGGTGGGCATAGTGGTTCTAGCAGGACAGGGGGACAGTTTTTCTCCAGACCACAGGGAGTGCAGTTTCAGGCACGTGGCGCTTGCTTCACATGTGGAGCCATGGGACACATGGTGAGAGAGTGTCCTCAGGGTCAGATGGCAGGCAATCAGAGGATGGTAGCATCAGAGCTGACAGTTGGGGATATGGGCAAGTCCCATAGGGTCTTTGCAATGGTTGACAACCGGTAGGCAGAGCATCAGGCCACAGTTATTGAGGTAGCAGGTATGATCAGAGGTAGCAGTGTATCTATATTAATTGATTCAGGAGCTACTGACTCTTTTATATCTCCATTGGTTGTGGAGCATTGCGGGCTAGTGGCAATTAGACAAGAGGTCAGTTGGGAAGAGGAATTAGCTTCAGGGGCTAGAGTGTCAGTGGAATCAGAGGTTAGGGGATGTCAGCTTCAGATTGGTAATACCACCACCTTAGTAGACCTTAGAGTTACACCACTCGGATCATACGGCATCGTACTTGGCATGGATTGCCTTTATGCCCACAGAGCCAAGATGGATTGTCGCCTGAAAAGGATCGAGTGTGAGGATGATCATGGTTCTCCCATAGTGATCACTGGAATTCAGAGACCCGTGTCTCTTCGTATGATCTCCGCCATGTAGCTTAAGCGGAGCATGCGAAAGGGATGTCAGTTATTTGCCATCACCATTAGTGATAGAGAAGAAGAAGAGGAAAAGGAACCATCTATTGATGACCATCCTATCCTTAAGGGATTTTCAGATGTATTTCCTTGAGAGTTACCCGGTATGCCGCCTCGTAGAGAGATTGACTTTCATATAGACCTTGTTCCAGGAGCCGAACTAGTTTCAAGAGCACCATATAGAATGACCACAAATGAGCTTAATGAGCTCAAGATGCAGCTTGAGGAACTCCTAGAGAAGGGCCACATTCGCCCTAGTGTATCCTCTTGGGGTGCACCAGTCATTTTCATGAAGAAGAAGGATGGATCTCTCCGATTATGCATGGATTATCGTCAGTTGAACAAAGTAACCATCAAGAACAGATATCCGTTGCCCAGGATCGACGATTTATTTGACCAACTTCAGGGTGCCAAAGTATTTTCCAAGATTGATCTAAAGTCAGGGTACCATCAGTTGAGGATAGTGGATAGCGATATCCACAAGACCACATTTCGCACTAGATATGGCCACTATGAGTTCACCGTGGTCTCATTCGGTTTTACAAATGCCCCAGTAGTTTTCATGAGTCTCTTGAATGGAGTATTCTGCACATTCCTTGATCGTTTTGTGATTGTATTTCTCGACGACATATTGATATATTCACAGAATGAGGAGGAGCATGAGGAGCACTTGAGACAGGTTTTGCAGTGTTTGAGGGATAATCAGTTGTATGGCAGTTTGTCGAAGTGTGCTTTCTTTAGAATAGAGGTCAGGTACCTTGGTCATGTTATATCCGGTGATGGGATCTCAGTAGACCCATCGAAGATCAGAGCCATTATGGATTGGCCAGCGCCTACCTATGTGACAGAGGTTAGGAGCTTCATGGGCTTAGCAGGTTATTATCGACATTTTGTTGAGGGATTCTCTAGAGTCGCTCATCCTATTACTTCTCTTTAGCACAAAGGGAAGAAGTTTGAGTGGACAAAAAAGTGCAAGAAGGCCTTTCAGGAACTTAAAAAGGCACTTACTACCGCACCTATCCTTGTAGTACCGGATCCTTTAGCCGATTTCATGGTTTGCACAGATGCTTCACTAGAGGGTTTAGGAGCAGTCCTTATGCAGGGTGGCAGAGCTATAGCTTTTGAGTCTAGGAAACTCAAGACTCATGAGCTTAATTACCCTACTCATGACCTTGAGCTTGCAGCAGTAGTGCATGCACTTGTGAGGTGGAGACATTTCCTTTTGGGTCATCATTTTGAGTTGCACTCAGACCATCAGAGCCTTCAGTACATATTCACTCAGCCGAACCTTAATGCACGTTAGAGGAGATGGATGGAATTCTTGTGGGAGTATGATTTTGACGTTCACTACATCAAAGGGAAAGAAAACATAGTTGTGGATGCTTTGAGTAGGAGACGTCATGAGGTATACACCGTATCTATGAGCACAGATTTGAGAGATCAGATCATGCAACAGTTGTCAGAGGACGGATGGTATTTAGAGGTTTGCCAGGCTATTCGATCTCAGGAAACCTTAGAAGGGAAATATGTGGATTATTCCTTGGAGTCCGATGGTTTATTACACCATAGAGGGCACATCTATGTACCTTCTTCTGGGGGATTGTGGGAGTTCATTATCACAGAGGCTCATAGAGCTCCTTATGTAGCACATCCCGGGGTCAAGAAGATGCATGTAGATTTGAAGGAATTATATCATTGGTCGGGAATGCAATAGCTTATTGCTGAGTTGGTAGCCCGATACCTTGAGTGTCAGAGAGTCAAGGCAGAGCACCACCATCCAAGTGGGTTGCTCCAATCTCATGCTATACCAAAGTGGAAGTGGGATACTATATCCATGGATTTCATCATTGGTCTCCCCATGTCATCTCATCGCCATGATACCATCTTGGTGATGGTTGACAAGTTGACCAAAGTGGCCCACTTTTCACCAGTTCGTACCACCTTCACAGCACCAACAGTAGCATAGGTGTTTTTGCGAGACATTGTCAGACTTCATGGTGTTCCACGCAAGATCATTTTCGATAGGGATTCCCTCTTCACTTCTTCCTTTTGGAAGGCATTACAGGCAGCTATGGGTACCAAGCTCAACTTCAGTACAGCCTATCATACGGAAACGGATGGCTAGGCAGAGAGAGTTAATCAGGTGTTAGAGGATATGGTTCGCATGTACGTCATGGATCATGAGACTAGATGGGAAGAGTACCTTCCCTTAGTGGAGTTTGCCTATAACAATGGGCATCACACGTCCTTGGGGATGCCACCCTATTAGGCATTATATGGCAGACCTTGTAGGACACCATTGAGTTGGGACCGCATAGAGGACAGAGTTGCTATTGGTCCTGAGATAGTTCGAGATATGGAGCAGTAGGTGGATTTGATTAGGCAGTGTCTTAGAGAGGCACAGGATAGACAGAAGAAATATGCAGATGCAAATAGGATAGATCTTAGCTACTTGGTTGGAGACAGAGTCTTCTTGAGAGTGCGACCGCATAAGAGTCCAATCCGTTATGGAAAGGGTTCTAAGCTCGCACCTCAACTTGTAGGGCCATTTGAGATCCTTGAGAGGATAGGACCAATTGCCTACCGTTTAGCATTGCCACCTAGCCTATCGCACATCCACGATGTGTTTCATGTTTCAGTTTTGAGGAAGTATATCTATGATGAGTCTCATATTCTAGATTGGGATGCCTTGCAGGTGGAGTCGAACAAGCAGCTAGCTTTGGAGCCCATTCACATTTTGGCACGCCGGACGCTGGGCCTTCGAGGTCGAGAGCTGGACCAGGTTAGGGTCCAGTGGGATTGCTATGATGAGGTCACAGCCTCATGGGAGGATGCAACACGTATGAGATCACAGTAACCCCACCTTTTTTATGAACTCCAGGAGGAAGTTCATGCCTAGAGGGGGAGGGTGTGAGGCCCTACCCCGACTCAGTTTGACATTTTCAGTTATTTGCATAATGAGACTATTATGGATGCTTTATTTTATGCTTTATGGATTTAGAAACTATATGGTTTCCATGATTTGGATCACATTGACATATGTTGATGCTTTATTTTATGCATGATGATTATGAAACTTTATATGTTGCTAGAATAGAATTACTTTGAAATGGTGAATGTCATTATTGGAATTTCAGGACTTCATTTTGATGATAGAAAAATGATGCTTATTTTATGAATGGTTCAATTTTGAGAATTATGTTAATTGCTTATGTGGAATCGAATTTGAATGAATGAGATATTGAATTATTGTTGCCAAATGTATGAGTGTTTGATGTGGAATGAAATCCATGTATTTAATTATGTATAATTGTGATTATTTGGAATTACTAATGTGTTAATTGAGATGCACAAGAAAATTATCCATGTGACCATGGAATTTATATGGAGAACCAAACCTAGACCAATGTACAATTGTTAAGCCAAGGGTTGTCTATTTGGAGAGACAACACCCTGTTTGTAATGTATTCTATTTGTGAAAGTAAATGATGCATGTGTGTTGATTTGATTTTATGTAATTGTGTAAACCTACAAGAGACAAATTCCATGTGTGATTTTTTATATTGTATTTTATTGTGTCACTTGACACATGTGATGATTAGTGTCATTGATTTTGACTTGTCTCTTGGAGGGAGTTTGTTTCTACCAAAGCCATTCAAACACATGAGTGTGGTCCCAAATTTGCCTTGGGTAGAGAGTCTTGGGAGTGGCCAACTCAGGTTTGACCCGTAGGTTAACTTTAGTTGGGTTTCTAAGGGGTCAAATGGACTTCTAGGGTCAGTTTTAGGGCTTTTCCAAAGGTCCAAAGGGTATACCTATGGGTTAGGGGTATTTTGAAACATGTGACTACTCCCATGTGACTATTTAGTCACCTCAAAAAGTGGTTTTTCCAAGGTGAGCGAAAATTCAACTTAGAAGGTTCCTCTTAGGATAGACAACCTTCCCTTTTGATGTCAAACTCTCTTCCCTATCCTCTCTCACCTTTTCCCTTTCCAGTTTTAGTAATGTGTAAGAAGTTGGGAAGAGCAACCAATGGGAACTCTCACCTCACCCAGGGGGTTGGGAAGTGTGTGAGAGGCCTTCTTAGGCAAGGATTAGGGACTTAGTGAGTAATCACCCACTCTCCATTGTTGGAGATTATGCATTTGTTTTGAAAATTGGTAGTAGAATAGAATTTTTTGTTGAAGGGTTGGTGGAAAAAGTTTGTGTGGATTTGGGTAGCTCATCCCCAACTAAATCTAACATACCTATTGGCAGATTAAGGTTGGTTTTACTTTCTTTTGTTTATGTTGTTTTTGTAAGAAAGAAATGCTTGCATGAAAAGAGATGTGTATATGTAATTTGTTGTAGGAGAAAAATGTAAGTTTTCATTTCCATGTTCTTTGTTTATGTGTTCTTGTTTTGGGAGTGTCCAAGGCCTCCTACTCTTGGGAGAGTAGGATGGTCTTGGGGTGGAAGCAGTATGACAGCCCTGGGGAAGAGGCTCTCCTTATGGAGAGTGATCTCAAGGGTGTCCTTTGTGACCCTTGCTGCATAGCCTTGTGTATGCATTTGGGGGTCATAAGGGGAGGAAATATGGCTTTTATGCCTTTGGGGGGCATAAGGTGTGGAGGTGAAAATTGTTGTATTTTGTTTTGCCATGAGGTGGCTTGATTTGTATTATGCTTGCAATCTCCCCAATGGTACTTGGTCCACTTCCACCCATGGAAAGATCATCACAAGTTGTGGTGAAAGTGTAGCTTGGGATGGGAAAATGCATGTTGAGTGTTTGCCTTATTTGTTGTGTTGTTTGCTTGTGTGTAACCCGTCTAGTGCTTGGTTCTCCAAGCTCGGGGGTGGCTTCTAGTAAGCCTAGTCTGGGAGGTGAGCTCTCCATGGTCAAGTTGTATTTTTATTGCAGGTTGCTTGGGATGGAAAAGAAAGAGTAAAGAGCTTTGTTGCTGTTTTGTGTTGCAGAAAAGTTTAAAAGAAAAATGTATTCAATATTGTAGCTTGTATAAAAAAAAAGAGAGCTATTGCTGTATTTAATTTCCAAAAGAAAAGAAATGTATTATTTTATTCATATTCCTATGGAAGGGAAATATTTGTTGGGTTTCAAACCCATTTGCATTCTTATTTACTTTATATTTACATTTGCTAAAGAAATATATTTTTCCTACTTTGGTTAGTTTTGCAAAAGGAAAGATGAAATGTATTAGCTTGTATTTAAATCTTCATGTTTAAAAAAAAGAAATGATGTTGTTGCATTTATGTTTATTTTGTAAATAAATTAATTTTGTTTCTACATATTCATTTATGTTTATTTATGCTGCTGCAATAAAAATAAATCTGTCATTTATATTTTTCCATTTAATGCAGAAAATAAATCGTATTGTAGTAGCTTATTTTATCAAAAAAAATTAGCATTTAGTTTTAGTTTTATTTTGTTTACCAAAAAGGGATTATATTTTAAGATTGCTATTAGAATGCATTTTTAGTTGCAGAATGCTTAAAGCAAAGAAACAATATAGTCATCTGCTTTCCTCTAAACTAGGTCTAATATGCTAAAAGAATAAGTAGTTTGAGTTTCGTAAATAAAAAAAAAAAAATATGGGCAAAATTTAAAATCTATTTATTGACTATCCAAAAATGTATATTAACTCCATTTTATGCTACAAACCATTTATTAGTTTTCTGCATGTTATAAATATATATATATATATATATATATATATATATATACATATATATATACATATATATATACATATAAATATATATATATATATATATACATATAAATATATATATATATACATTTACACATTAAAAAGCATTAACCTAGAAACTTAAATACCTCCTAACCAAAATGATATAAATATATATCTACATATATATTTATATATACATATATATATTTATATATATATATATATACATATATATATATATATATTTATATATATATATATATAAATATATATATGTATATATAAAAATGAGAAAACATATTATAAAAAAAAATACACAAAAAAATAATATAAAAAAAAATAACATCACCATGTTCGGTGAAGGCAGAACCCCTCTAAGCACAGGGGATGGCACGGTCGTGCCCTCATTGTGATTACTCACAGTGGACGGCTCGGCGCCACCACTGTGGGTAACCACAGTGGACGGCACCGGGTCCCCCACTGTGGGTAACCACAGTGGTGGTGGCTCCCGGTCTGCCACTATGTCTATCCATAGTGGACGGCGCTCGGCCGCACTGTGGGTAAGCCCAGTGGCACCCGGGGGAAACCCCCGGCCACTGTAGTTCACCACTTCGCTGCCATTTTCCCATTTCGCCGGCGTTTTCCCATTTCACCACCTTTTTTTCCTCTTCGCTGTCATCTCTCTTTTGGTTGCCACCCTTCGGGGACTCCATGGTCGCCGCCTCTCATCCTGCACACACACACACAACTCTTCAACACACACAAAAAAAAAAAAGTCCTAACCCAATTTTCGGGTTAGGGCAAACACTTATGGATTTTAAAAAAGAAATGTGTAAGGAAAATGAATATATTTTAAAAAAAAAAAGAGAGTTAGGGCTATCATGGGGACTTTTATGATTTTTTTCTTTTAATAGGGTGAAGTAAATTAAAAAAAAGGGGCCATCACTTCAACCCTGGAATTATACATTTAAACATATATGTATTTATATATATAATTGTATTTATATATATATATATATATATATGTATATATATACGTCTATAGATGGACATTTTTACTTTTCCCCATGCCCCTTTGTATAAATAAATATATACTTATATATACATGATTTTAGATATATAGTATCTACATATATATAAATATGTATGTAGAATTATATATATATCTATTCGGAACCAAATGTTTAATTGCAAATCATTTTTAACTATTTTCAAATGTTATAGGAGTGAAGAAGTATTTTAATAAGAAATTTTAATCTTAAAGTCTTGGTAGGATTAACCTAGGAGGATTAAAATGACCCATGTGTGTCAAGTTGGCCCCCTTTATTTTGAAATTTATTAGTCGCCTTTTATTAATGAATATTTTATTTAATAGGTTAATTTAATCAAAAAGTTAGGGTAAATTAATTTTAGACCCTAAGTAATTAAAGAACTATAGGAGATCATTAATAGTCCCTATTAATTTAGTTGTGATTATTGCTAAGTGAGTTTAATTATTTATTAATGGAAGATTAGTGATAACTCTTGTGGAGAAATATTAGCTCGCTTATAACTTAGAAAACTTTATCGCCCAATTAATTTAATTGTTTGATTCATTCAAAACATAGTTAAGACCAAACTAGAATGCAATATTTTAATTAGGTTAGTCGTACTAAGTTAAGTATTTTACAAAATAAAAAATAAAAAATTTATTCCGTTTGTGCCCAAAAGTTTGGGCATGACACTGATTCTAATGCTCAAATTGAATGGCTAATGATGAATGCTATGGCACTTGGAACTCTTAGAAAGTATGTATCAGATGACCTCATTTTTCACATTGATAAGTATACAACAATTAAAGAGGCTTGGGATATTTTTAAGAAATTGTATGGTCAAGTTGATGAGATTAAGGGCTACAAGCTTGATAGTGAACTCACAACTTTGGATCCCAAGGATTTTGATACAATCCAAGATTATGTCACAAAAGCAACTGAGCTAAGAGAAAAGCTAAAGGATTGTGGAATTGACAAAAAGGATGCTCAATTAGTTTATAACTTTTTGGACAAACTTCCTTCAGAGTATGCAGCCTTTGTATCTAGCTTTCACACCCATAGGTTAGCTCAAGGTTCCTCATACACTTCTCCCTCACTTGATTCATTCACGGAGATTTTGATACTTGAGCAATCTAAGTTGACCACGATGGGGATTCTCAAATCTTCAAAATCACAAGCTTTGGTGGCTAACAAAGGGAATCAAAGTAATCAAGGAAAAGGAAAGAATCAAAAGAAACCTAATTTTAAATCACAACAAGATGGAGCACAATCTTCCTCTCTACAACAAGGTGATTCACCATTCTCACCTAAGAGGAAATCATATAAGGACAATCTTTTTTGTGGATATTGCAAGAAGTCGGGACATGATGAACATCATTGTTATAAGAAGGATATTGATGAGTTAAAGAATCTTCTTGATAAGAATAGAATCAACCTACCTTCTAGAATGTCTACATCGGCTTCTTCTTCCAAGGATAAAGGAAAGGGGCAATCTCTTTGTGCTACTACAAGTCATGATTCAGGGAGATGGCTTCTAGATTCAGGGGCTTCTCATCATATAGCATCTTCATAGTCTATGTTTTCTACATTTGAGCCTTGCCACATGCCGTTGATTTTGATGGGCAATCATACATACATGGATGTTATTGGGAAAGGATCTATTGCCATTGGGGATAACTCCTTCAATGATGTGTTGTGTGTACCCCACTTGACAAAGAATTTTCTTTCCATCTATCAAATCATACATGGGGCAACTAGGAAAACTGTGGAGTTCACACCTGGTTCAGTTATCATTAGAGACTTGGAGAGTGGAGCTATCATTGCGACTGGGGTGATTGATCATGCATCTTGGTTGTACTCTTTTTCAGATTTTGGTCCTATTGATGAGGTTGATTCTTCCTATGTTGATGGTTTAAATTTTGAGGAGAACTTTGGGCATTTGAACTTGGGGATTCTCACATGTGACCCCGTTCTTGAGCCTTGCATTTCATCTCCTTCTATTGATATCACGCCACCTATTGCCCCTGATGATGCAGCTAGTGCAACAGTTTTTCTTTCTTATGATTCAGTGCAGTAGGATATTTCATGTCTTCCAGCTTCAGTTGATTGGGATGCCTACTTGATAGACATTGCAGGTTTGTTTGTGGACTCCTACATTGCAGATTTGGGAGAAACCATTCATGACATTCATCTTCTCTTTGATGAAGATGATCCTTCTTTGATTGTTGCGAGGGATAACTCTGACGCTCTTGTGCATTCTCTACATGATCAATCTTTAGAGGTTGACATGATTATGGATACTTTTGTACAACACTTGGAGGAGGTCTCTTTATCTTTTGAGGAGACATATGAGTCTTTGGATATTGTTCTACATTCATCTCCACTAGATCTTGGAGTGCCTTTTTCAGCAGTGTGGAATAGTTTACCACCTTTGGAGGGGGTACCTTTCAGCATGGACATGGGGACACTTGAGAAGTTTTCAGAGATTCCTTTCATCATGAGTATTTTTTCTCCATCTTCCTTTCATGGTTGGGGAGGCTTTTTGGAGTCACCTTTTGGTTTTGTTTCTTCCTAAGGGGAGGAATGTTGTTTGACGTTCATGGAGTAGTTTCTTCATTCATCTTTGAGCTTCTATCATTGGTGTAGATTCTAGATTGAGGGGGGGCTTCCTAGTCTCTCTTCTTCTTCTTCTCTCATATGGGGGGGGACTTTTTCCTCACATGGGGTTTTGTCCTTCACATACTTTAATGAGAGTTCTTTGTATGTATTTTTCATCTCTCTTTTGGGGGAGGGTTTTTTCCCATTGGGTTTTTCTCTCTTTCCCTGCTTTGTAAGAGATTTCCTTGCATTGGTTTTCATGCATTTACATTTGTACATGGGTACCTAACATGGCCTCGTTGTCGGGACCCATCTTGCATTGCTTAGTTGCATTGTAGACGTAAGTACATTTCCCTAAGTTGCACTTAAGGGGGGATGTTGGTGTAAATAATTATTCATCATGGATATTATTACACCTTACTTAAGTTTACTTAGGAAATGCATTTCATAGTAGTTTGGGTATGAGACACTTGGGTGTTTGTGCCACATTGGGATAGTGTGTGTAGGAGAATTTCCACCTTTTATGGTGTTGATCTTGTTGTTACACTCCACATTCAGTGGGTGATCCACCTCATGTGGACTATTATATTGTTTCTCCTACCTACCTACCCTTGTTTCTTATTGAGCCACATGTCATGTTTGTGTGCTCACATATCCATATAGCCTTGCCTACATAAGGAGGCTCATATTCATTGTATGTAATTTGAACAATTGATGATCCAGTTGATCAGTATTTTCATCTTGATAGAATACAATTTATTTCTATCATATATTTAATCTCTCTTATTTGTGCTTTCCATTACCTCTTGATCTTGGCAAAATCTCACAGAAGCGGTAAAAGGCAAAATTGGGGTTTGAACCCTAGCAGTGATGCATTTATTGCAATCGGTAAGAGTTGTTTAAAAGGGATTTTCATCATCATTTTCTCTTATCTATATTATAGAGAAGAATTTTCAAGAGCAGAGCGACAAAGAGCAATTCATCTAGTGATTCAAAGTGAATTCAAAAATCTTGCAGATGAATCCAGAGATCTTTTTTAATCTATCAATGAAGAACACTAAGTGGTAATTGAGCAACCGAAGTGGTGTATTGTGGGCGACATTGGCAAACCCTAAATTTTGGATTGTAAAGTTATTTCTCAAATTTCTTTCTTATCATGGCTTCTGCATCACACTCTAGTTATAGTGCACTTGTAGATTCAACTGAATTCCTTCAAAAGAAAATGAAATATAATGCCCTATCCAAAATACCCACCAGAGTTATTATTGAGGGAGATATTTTAGGGTATATTGACTATAAATTTGAAGACCTAGGATCCCTAGTGATTCATTCCCATCTAAGTTTGTTATGTGGGAATGATAAGAAGATCAAATGTGAGTACAGTGTCCTTGAGAAGATGAAACTCCACAATGTGGTATATTTTTTGGAAGAGTTCATAGAAGAACATATCTGCATCATCCTCAATAGAGTACATGGTGATAAGATGTATCTCGAGCGGACACATGATATCACACTAGAGGCAATTCACGCCATCACTAGTTTTTGCAATATTGGAGAGGCACTTGGTCTAAGGAAGGTCACCAAAACTGAAATGACAAAGCTCATCAGTTTTGTGAGTGACCAACAGGCGATGACCGACAACACCATCAAAGATGATCTGGTGAAATATGCGAAATATGCTTGCATGGTGATTTGTTACCGGATATTCTATGCCAACAAAATGAATTATGTCTCTACTGCTGCAATGAATGTCGCTTACAAAATGATCAAGGAAGACACTACATTTGACCGATGTACCTATCTACATAAGCACTTGCTACTGAACCTAAATTCCATCAAATAGGACAATTATCTAAGGTTCGGGTTTGGACAACTTGTGGTCAGTTTATTCTTCTACTTTCAAGGTTATTTCCCTAGAGTAGGTGATGTGTAATGGTCTGCTGACCTATCGGTCTCTAGACAAATTAAGGAAAGTCTACAAGTAGTGGGAATCGGATATCCTGAGGTTATAAACAAGTATTTTAATGAATTCAAGCAGAAAATGAACCAAAGAATGAGGATATTTGATGATATTGTGAAGGAATATAAATATGACATCTACTTCACAATAAAGGTAGATGACTACATAATGGAAGTGGTGGAACCAAGAAAGGAAGCAGTTGAACCTATGGGTTATGAAGTGGTGAATGACCTATTGATCGGGTATGCCTCTACCCTACTTGCCTCACCACTAGATGCAAAGAAAAAGAGAACCGATACCTACTTGGAGAGGGTCTCACCGGTTGAAGAACCAAAAAAAAAAAGGACAAAGCAATACCATCAGTATCTACACCGGTTACCTCTACCAGTCCGAAAGTGACTAAGCGGTCACCAACTAAGAAGAAACCTGAGGTTATTCCTGCAAAGGTATTTCAGAGGAAGCGGAAAACCAAAATCAACTCACCGGAGTCAGAGGACATTGAACTAGAATTTCAACCAACGAAGACAAGGAAATCAAGCAAGAAGGTGAAATCTACTAGTAATGTTCCTACAACTTCAACACCGGTAAATATAGATATTTCTTCTTATAAGCCAATGACACATTGCTAGAGGACTCTAAAGAATATTAAGAGGAAAGTGCTTGATGATTTAAAGGAATATTTTGATAATTTTACTAATAGTGAGAAAGAAGAAGTAAAACATGAAGTCATCAAATATTTATGTGTTAATGATCGGTCACTATCTGAGATTAGATCGGTTACAATAGATTCTTTGTATAATTATTTAGATAATAAATGGCGCATTGCCATTGAAAGAGAACAGGAGATTAGGGAGAAAATTTTGCACAATACTTTCTTGATGCTTCTAATTCAGAATTATTTGAGATAATGGATAAGAACAATGACATCTTCTTCATGAGAAGGAGAAGACTCAGGCTACTAGAAGGAAAATATTCTGAAGTGGAAAAGGACACACATATACATGTCAAAGATGTTGTCAGATTACACCAAGTATCTAAAGCCAATAAGAAGGTTGAACAAGAACCTAACCTATCATCAGGTAAACTGGATGAAGTATTTGACAGTGAAGGTGAAAGAGAGACAAAGCAAATTGACACTATTGATGTTGACGCCTTAGATAATGAAGATGTCACTCCTAATAAGGACCAAGATGAGAAAGAGAAATAGGACAAAGAACAAATATAGGAAGAAAAAGCAAGGTAGGAAGAAAAAGCAAGGCAGGAAGAAAACAAGAGGAAAGAAGAAGAGAAGAGGAAAGAAGAGGAGAAGAGGAAAGAAGAGGAGAAGAGGAAAGATGAAGAGAAGAAGAAATAAGAAGACAAGAGAATGGAAGAAGAAAGGAAGAAGGAGGAAGAGAAGAAAAAGAAGGAAGAGGAAAAGAAGAAAGAAGAAATGGAGAAGAAGAAAGAGGAGAAAAAGAAGAAAGAAGAGGATAAGAAAAAAGCAGAAGAGGAGAAGGAAGCAGAGAAGAACAAACAAGTAGAGACTCCCAAGGCAACCAGTGATCAAACCAAATAGGTTGATGCCACCAGTCTCATTGATCTTCAATTAGTAGATGAGTCTAAGCTACTTCAAAGCATCAAACTTGCACAGGAGAGATTGGAAGCATTGCGGAGGAAGAAAGAACAGGATGTCATACAAACTACGGTTGACACCCTTACTAGTCTGATTCCTGGTACCAACCTCCCTAGTACCGATTCCTCTCTATCCAAGCTTAAACTTTTGTGTATCGTAGTGGAGGACCAGGTACAATGCTTGGAAGATGTTGTTGAAGCCACTGCAAAGAAGAATCATGAAAAGGTACTCAATATAGGAGTTGAGAAAATACAACACCACAGGAGCCTGAAGATCTTCTGCAAGCCGAATAACCTGTTACAAGGAGAAGCAATGAAGCAAAATCTGAAGAACATACAAAACACAGAGAATATGCTCAAAAAGAGAGAGCTCAATATTCACAAAAATATGTAATGTGATTCTTACAATGAAAAGAAAGAACTCAACCTTTAATAGGTCAAGAAACCCTAAAAAGGGAAAACCTAGGTTTGCACATAATAATTAATTAAAATAATTAATTATATGCACCTAAAGTTAGCTTAAGTGTAATAGAGATAAAGGGAACTTAAATAATTAAACAAAGAATGTTTAATTAATCAAGTAAATACCCGAATACTCTAACACCCCCCCTTAAGCTAGACTTAGGGAGAAGCTAAAACCTAGAACAACTACTGAAAGCATGAAAGATGGGTCCCGACAACAAGGCCTGATCAGGTACCCAAATACAATGAAATCTCTATGAACTGGAGAAATAGAGAAAACCACATGGGAACAAAACTCTACTCCAAAAAGAGATGGAAAAAATATCACTGAAGCATGAAGACCCTGCAAACTCTGTCGAAGAATAACTGCTGATCTGAAGAACATCCACTGAACTAGAACATGACCAGGTAGAGAAGACTGTAATCTGTATGAGTGCCCTCAAATGACACTACTCGAATCAGGAGGCAAACAAGGCAAAACAACTGAAATCGAAGATACAGATGGCATGAGAAACCAAAGCCTGAAGAGCTGATCAATCGAACCACGGAAGCATTAGAACCAACAGGATAAACCTCCCCATAATGCGGAAGTGGGAGAGGGACAGGAACACTGAAAAAGACAGCCAAAAACAACTGCATGACGAAGAACCAAGAACATCAAAGGTGCTGAGACACATCATCATGAGGCGAATGTCATGGAAGGAACACTCACTTGACAAAGGAAGATGGCAAACAAAGGCAAACATCAACCCCCTCATGGCACTTGATCAACAATGCATGTAGAACAAGACACAAGATATGCAAGATTCCAAGTAAACAATGCATGATGGCACTTTATCTCAGTGCGTTTGCATATATACAATGCTACAATGATAAGAATACTGGAAAAATAGAAACGAGAATCAAAACAAAGACACCCTACTCAGAAAAGAGATCCCAGGACCTGAAACAACCATGATATCCACCAGAGTGCTGAAAAGCAAAAAACTGAATAAAATATGCATGGAGCAGAATCTGGAAAAAAAACCATATTTCTGGAAAGTACACAGAACACGCTTTCTGAAAATATAAAGTTTTCGAAAAACGGAGGTCGGATGCTCATTCTACGTCTCCCGGAGTGCAAAAAAGAGACCTCACTTTGACTGTAAAAAAACATAGTCAAACAGAAAAATTGGAATAAATTACCAACACCATGAGGTCGGCTTCGGAACCAGCTTTCCGACGCCTATCTGTTCACCAAAATTCGACTCCGTATGTCCAAGATAGGGCCAAAAAACCAAACACCCCCTAAAAGGCCCAAAAAAGGGGTCTGGTGGCCTATTGGTGGTCCGGTGGCCAGGGAGCAGAGATCCGGTGGCGCATCGGTGGCGGCCGGAAAAAAACTGCGGCCGGGGAGCGGACGGAGCCGGGCTGCCGGCAGTGCTGGTAGGCGGCGGCCGGAAGGTGAGCGGCGCCCGGGTTGTGACTGGCCAGCGGCGGCAGCGCAGGGAGGCGGAGACGGCGGACCTGGCTGGCGGGGAGCCGGAGCGGCGATATGTGGTGGCCGGCGGGGGCAGTTCGCTGGCGGCGGGAGACTCGCCGGCGGAGGAAGATCGTGGGCGGCGGGAGCCAGAGGAACAGCGGCGGCGTCCGGAAAAGGACGGAGGGGCCGCCGGTGGGGGTCGCAGGGGCTGGACTGACAGGTCTGACAAGCCTGTCAGTCCGGTACCCTGCGGTACCCACAAACCCCAAAAAAACTTTTCCAAAAAATTTTTTTTTCTTAAAAAGAAACAAATCTCCCCTTTTTTTTTTTTCACCTTTTTTTTTTTTCAAAAGAAAATTTCGGCCTGCATGCCGTAAAAAGGCAAATTTTTATTTTTTTTAAAAAATTTCTCGATCTGCGTGCCAGGGCCGTACGGCCTAGATCTGAGAAAAAAATTGCTCCCAGAGGCTCAGGAACCAAAATAGGTCAAATTTTATATGATCATAGGGGTTTTCGGGCCTTCTGAGCACGATGGTAAGGTCCGTTTAGGCCCAAAGTGCTCAGAAAAAAAGCTCAAACCCTAGGTATACAAAAAAAATTCCTGAAACCCCAGATCTGCTTCCAAAGCCAAAAATCTCAAAACAAGAACAGGTAGCTGCAGATCTACGCTCTGATACCATATAGGAGTTGAGAAAATACAACACCACAGGAGCCTGAAGATCTTCTGCAAGCCGAATAACCTGTTACAAGGAGAAGCAATGAAGCAAAATCTGAAGAACATACAAAACACAGAGAATATGCTCAAAAAGAGAGAGCTCAATATTCACAAAAATATGTAATGTGATTCTTACAATGAAAAGAAAGAACTCAACCTTTAATAGGTCAAGAAACCCTAAAAAGGGAAAACCTAGGTTTGCACATAATAATTAATTAAAATAATTAATTATATGCACCTAAAGTTAGCTTAAGTGTAATAGAGATAAAGGGAACTTAAATAATTAAACAAAGAATGTTTAATTAATCAAGTAAATACCCGAATACTCTAACACTCAACACATCCTTACTCAAGAAAATGAATGAGTTCCGGACACAACTACTGAAATAGCAGAAGGATATCAGTGTTGCTATGGATGAGGGCAAATTACTGTTGAGTAAAATCTGCCAACCCATCTATTTTGTGATGATGTGCTTAAATAGAAAGATAAACTCCAATCAGACTTCCAAGCATATATCAACACCTTCAAAATGCCCTATGATCTCTTCACTATAGATGGGCAAACAGTTCATCACTTTCAGCTTTAGACAACCAAGATGGACTAAGAGATTAGCAACCGGACTAGAGATTTGCGGGAGCTTCAACTTCTCTTATTGCCAAGACTACATATTCTTCAAAAAAAAATTCTCAACCTGGAAGCTATCATGGTAACTCAAGAGATCAGTACCATTGATGCAATGGAAGAACTGGCATTCAAGATGAAGACTGAAAGTGAGGTTGCTACCTCATTACTCGAGTCATGGACATTGGCTATGAAAACTTTTATACAAGATTTTAAATCTGTTTTTGATAAATTTCATTCTTTATTGTCATGAACATTTACTCTTTTTTTGTATAAGGAAACATGGGTTATTTTGCATTACTTTGTCATTTTTGGCAAAGGGGGAGTAGTGTACTTAAAATTTTGGTGAATGTTACCATTTCATGCATGCACTTGTAATTTTTGCAAAAGAAGTAGTGTATATGCTTAGGGGGAGTAATTTTGATTGTAGCATCATTTTGTTATTTTTGTAAAAACACTTAGATGTCAAAACTTTCCTAAGTGTTTCCATCAATGCCAAAGGGGGAGATTGTTGGCATTTTGATGATGTTTTGATTGTCATAGATGGACACACACTTTCTTGATGCATGAGTTATGACTCAACCAGTAATTGTTCCAACTAGTATTGTGTATTATTGAAAGTATAGTCTTTAGACTATCGGTATTTTGCAAAAGATGTTTACCGGTCACAGATTGACTAAAGAGCTCAAGCGATATGGAGACCCCAACCGGTTCTAGGATCACAAGAGGTACAAAGGACCCAAGTGGTAGTTAACTTTCGATTGGAACACTATGATCTACCAATCTTCATTTGTGTCAAACCGATAATCGGTATATTGTATTAATCGGTATTACTCTATGATGAGTCACCAACCGGTATTTCTGTAATGTGTGATGAGTTATCATCCACCAAAACTTTGGCGGTGATTTCATGCCATGTTACTAAATGTGTCTAGATGCACTAAAACTAGGAACTTCTAGTCTAATTCTATTGGACCGACATGAAATCAATTTCCTTTATAAGGACATCATGTCTAGGGTTTGTAAGATAGAGATATGTGAGAGATGTGTGATTGAAAAGGCTATGTGCGATCATTGTAGAGAAGATTAGGTTTGTGTGAAGAGTTAGAGTGTGGAGATATTGAAGACTTAAGTAATGCTGAAATGCATTAACAATGAATTGTCAAGGATCTAATTAAGCAGACTGTGCTATTAGCTAGATCACTCACTTGTTGATCACTCACATCTTTGACAAGTCTGAAACCCTTAACCAGGCAGGCCCAACAAAGCCTTTTTAAATCCTATAACAAGGTGGTTCACAACTGTGGATCTAAAGTTCTCTAACAAGGTAGTCTTTAACAGGACTTATCTCCTAACACAGATCTAGATTCCTAACAGGATCTGTTCTGGTGAAGAACATTGTATGACCTTAACTAGTCTGACCTTAACCGGTCTGACCTTAACCGGTCTGGTTTCTATTTTGCAGATAGTTACTTGTGAGTTTCTTCTCACCGTGGTTTTTCCCATTTGGGTTTCCATGTCAAACATCTTGTCTTATGGTGATTGTGCTCTTGTGGGTGAATGCTTTGTTTTCTATTTGGTTTGTATTCATCTTAACGGGTTTATTAGTGAATTTGTTGTACCGGTTATTTTCTAAACTGTTTAAAAGTTTGCTTACAGTATTTTTTGGTATACTAATTCATCCCCCCTCTTAGTATTCATCACCTGCAATTATAGGAAGGCACATTGCCTAGAGCATACTACTCATCACTAAAGAGCCTCACTGACTACAGGCTTTTTGCCAAAGTAAATTACTGAAAATGAACTCAAGAATGCATTCGCTATGCCAAATAGAGTTCTGGTTCTGGTTCTACTCTGTACTAGTTCATAAACCCTTAACTACTACCAGTATCACTTCTCCTGCAAGAATGATTTCCAAGATATCTATAGATTATTGCATGATATAACATTCACATACAAAATGATCTTCTTACATATATTTTGGATCAGATAGTTTTGCTATATTCTCCTACATCCAAACATTTCATATGTCTTTCTATCTTACTAAAATAACCTGGCAGACTTACCTATATACCTAATACAAATGATATGCCTTATGTCAGCTTACAATAGTAATTACAAAATAATTTAAGTAAATCCTCCTTGATGTCTTCTTTCAAAGAAGTATTGATGTCATTGCTGGTGTCGGTGCCGGTGTAGCCCTGAATGCTCCAAAGTTGGTATCTACCGGTATATGCCTCCAAGTGTGAGTTTATGACTTCCATTATATTTTGTTGCAATCAATGACAACAAAATGAATCCAATGAGTGTCAATTTCAAACATATGAAAGCAATGGGATATAATCCAGACCTTGCAGATATGATTCAGATGATCAAAATGATAGTGCAAACAATGGGAAGCAACCTCAAACCTAGAATCAAGTTCAAATAATTCGGATGAATCGAGTACCTCCAGGAGAATAAACTAGTACAAATGCTAAAGGAACAACACAAGTGAAATTAAAGAAAACCCTAAGAAATAAAGGTGTTCAAAAAAGAAGAAGAATTATTGAAGATCAAGTTGAGTATTGTTTGATTTCAAATATTGAACCTAAGGATGTAAATGAAGCATGTAAAGATGAACATTGGATAAAAGAAATGGAAGAAGAATTGATGCAAATTGAAAAGAATAATACATGGGATATTGTTCCCAGACCTAAGGACAAAAAAATAATCGGAACTAAATGGGTCTTCTAGAACAAATTAAATGAGCAAGGTGAAGTTTCTAGAAACAAAGAAAGACTTGTTTGTAAAGGATATTCCCAACTGGAAGGAATTGATTTTGAAGAAACTTTTTCTCTTGTGGTAAGAATTAAAGTTGTAAGATTGTTTCTTGCTTTTGTTGCTTACAAAGATTTCAAATTCTATCAAATGGATGTCAATTCAACATTCTTTAATGGTGAATTAGAAAAAGAGGTGTACATTGAGCAATCGGATGGATTTTAATTGACTAATCAAGGGCATGTGGTTTTTCGATTGAAGAAAGATTCATATGGACTAAAGCAAGCCCCAAGAGCATGGTATGCTCGATTGGGATAACCATTTGTTGAAGCTTGGATTTAACAAAGGTACTACTGATAGTAATCTATACTTGAAGATTGATCATGATAACATTCTGATTGTTGGAATTTTTTTTTATGACATTATCTTTGGAGGGAATGATAATTTTTGAAAAAAAAATTCTAATGAAATACAAAATGATTTTGAAATGTCTATGATTAGAGAGATGAAATTCTTTTTGGGATTGAAAATCACATAGTCACAAAAATGGATCTTTATATCTTAGTCCAAGTATGTAAAAGAGTTTTTGAAGATGTTTGGTTTGGAAGATTCAAAGTTGGTTGGTACTCCTATGGTGATTGGATGTAAGTTGACTAAAGATGATGATTCCCCTAAAGTAAATTAGATTAGATACAGATCTATGATTGGTAGATTGCTCTATTTGACTCAGATTGGACCTGATATCATGAATGCAGTTTATCGTGTTTCTAGATTTCAAGCTAACTAAGGAATCTCATGTCATAGCTGTCAAAAGAATTTTCAAATATTTAAAAGGAACAAATTGATTTTGTTCTATGGTATTATAAAGATGATGATTTTACTTTGAGTGATTTAACTAATGTTGATTGGGTAAGAGATGTGGATGACTAGATGATTACTGGTGGTGGTACATTTTCCTTGGGAAAAAGATTGGTTTCATGGTTGAGAAAAAAATATTATTCTATTTCTATCTACTACAAAGGTAGAATATATTGTTGCTACAAACAATTGTACTCATATGGTATGGTTGAAGTAGATGTTGAAAGATATCAAAGTAGTGTATGATGAGCCTATTTCTATCTACTATGACAATTCAAGTGCAACTAACATTTCTAAGAATCTGGTGTTGCATTCAAAGACTAAACATATATCCATGAACTTTTACTTTTTGAGAGATAAGGTAAATGAGAAGGAAGTCAGATTGGAGTATGTGCCTACTAAGGAATAGATTGCAAAAAACTTCACGAAGCCTTTTCCTAAGGATACTTTTGAGTATCTCAAAGGAAAGTTAGGGGTCATTTCCCCTCCTAATCAAAATTGAAATGCATTAGTATGCATCAGTCTTGTGCATTTCATAGTCACATCTTGTAATCTGGATTGATGATTGGTGGCTACTACTCAGGGGGAGTAGTCGGTTTTGTGAGTCGGATGTTCATATTTGGGTTGAGAGAGTTAGTTTTGTGGTTCGATTGCAAATATGTTCCTTTGTCATTGATGTCAAAGGAGAAGAGAGTCATGTGAAAAACTATGCGAAGATGTAGTGTGTAAGGTCTAAGGAGGAGTTGTTGATATTTTTCTTTGTTATTGATTGTGTCATCTTTTCACATCATATGTTGCCATAAATACCAAAGGATGAGATTGTTGGAAGAATGTTGCAAATATGTGCTTGAGAGATATTTGAGAGATGTGTTGTCATTGTTGTCAACATATTTCTCTGTCTGAGATAGTGTTGCAGTGAAGTTCAATAAGTTAGTTTGTTAATTAAATGGTTTGTAGAGGGTTGTATTTAGTTGATTTAGTATAATTTTCAGGGGTTTGCATGGATATTTGATTGAGGTATGGGTATCTATGTTGTGGCTGATTTTTTTAGTTGTTCAGTGGTGACAAAGTGACAATATTTTGATTTGCATTGCTCCGCATTGTAATATATTATTTTGCAGATTTGGAGATATGTTTGGGATGTTGGTGTGTGTCCTTAATTCAATTGGTTTGTGGTCTGTAGGTTCGCAAGTGATTTTTCAAGGTTGAAAGTCATTATAGTTAGTGTTCCTAAGGTTCGGTATGGAGATGTTGATGATTCTAGTAATTTGTGTTTGTGTGGATGTTGCTACGGTAATTCATTATGCTTGTGAATGTTTCTAGATCATTTGACTTTTGTGCTCATGGTCTGCATTGATCATTGAGCTCGTAATTGATTTTTGTCTTTGGTACATTGGTGTTCTTCATGTTCTTAGCCCACGAGATGCTTGTATCATGTTGTGGATGTTCGAGGCATAATTCTCATAGGTGTAATGTGTTTGTGGTGAAATATTTGGGTTCAAGTTATGTCTTGACTGACATTGCATGGTCCACATATAATATTGTATTGAGTGTGGTTGTATTTTTGTAATTAGGTGGTATGTGTTGAGCCGACCTTGATGATTTCTCCAAGGTTGATGTCATGTATAAATAAATATAATAATTTTGAATTCAAGAATGGTTTGAGGTGTGGATGAGTGTATGTGTACTGAATGTATACATCTTTTAAAGATAGGGAAGAAGTATGAAAAATAAATAAATTGTGCTTTAAAGGAACTGAACCATGCATTAATGAGATTTTATTTCTCAGTTCACAATCTATGAATGTGATCTGAGATTGATTGTATAGGCAGTGAGCCTTCCCTGGGTAGTGAGACCTGAAGAAAGAGAAAACCAATTCAAGATTAGATGGTTATTTTAAACCCAAATCAACATAAAATGATAATTAAAGTATAAACCAAGCTTCTTATACCTTACAAGAGAGATTTCTCTCTTGTTTCTCCCATTGAGCTATTGGTGAAGCCAAGGATGTGCCCCTCCTTAACCTGTTTGAATTAGCTCCTTGATTGGGATATGGATTACTCTCCACACACAACAAGATTGGTTGGATTTGGATTGGATTTGAATGATGATAGATGTGGATTAGATGAGAGAAGATTTGGGCATTATGATAGCATTATGGATGATTTTGGATTTTGAATTAAAAACATAAGATTAGATGAGAAGTGGAGTATTTGTGAGGAAAGGAGACTCCAATTTATAGATTGGAAGAGGCCAAAATAGAGGGCCAACATTTATTTTGGGATGAAGGGTTGAGATCGATTTGAGAGGGAGCACATGGATTCAGAGGACAAGGTGTGGGATTCAAGAGGTATGTCATAAAGACATTTATTGTCTCCACACCTCTTAAGGTTCATTGGGAAGATCTCCCAAGTACATTGAGAAGAGAAAAAAGAATATAAAATTCCTTGGGGGGAGGGAGGAATTAAAAATTCCAAAAAAGAGGATGTGTGGGAAGACTAAATGGATAAAAGAATTAAAAATTATTTCGAAAGAGGATGCATGGGGAGATTCAAAGAATTTGAATTTCTTTGAAAGGATCAAGGTGATTAGGGATGTGCAAATGATTAAGGGGATTGATTAGGTGGCTTAATGAATAACTAGAGAACAAGTGGGAAAGTTAGGAGGATGTGATATGAGGAGAGATAATGAGTGGAGAAATATGAAATTGGAGAATAATGATAAGTATGATTAAGGAAGAATTAATAGGCAATCACTTTAGTTAGGTTAATTAATTAAAATTAACTAACTAAGTGGGTTTTAGAAGAAATAATGGTTGAGGTGACTTTAGAAGAATGGCGAAATAATTAATTTGTTAATAAGTTAATTATTGGAATATATTTGATTTAATTAACCTTAAGAAGAAGGAAATTAACACAATTAAACTGGTTAATTATATTGACAGGATTAAATTAATTAAATATTAATTTAATTAATTTTAGGTGTCTACATTTTGCCCCTCTTTGATATAGCGTCATGGAGTGATATTATATAAAAGAAGAATAAAACATAGTGGATGGAAAGAATAAGGACTACTAGCATGATGCCCCAGTCATAGGTGAAATGAGGAAGGATGACGAGGAGGTAGCAGTATGCCCCCTCAAGAGGACATGCGGGTTCTAAGAACATGGGTGTGCTCTTGAAATGGATAAGAGGACTAGATAATGAAAAGATGAAGATGATGAAGGGGAGTAAATGAATAAATTGCAGTCTCCAAGATAAATGGATGAAATGGGATGAATGAATGAAATGGAGTGGATGAGATTTATTTTTGTGTAGATGTGGAGAGAAAAATTAGTTTTGATATTGCAACAGATTATCCACACCATTGATTATAGGAATCAGGATGTTTTGAATATCTGAGGTTTGGACTAGACTCTCAAACAATAGGTATCTCTATATACATAGGTTTAGAAACATTGATGATGATGTAAATGTGAGACTGTAGGATCATACAAGAGAAAACATTAAGCATGCAAGACCACAAAAATAATGCCCCATTATACACAAACCAAGACTTGTCGAGATATAGGATGATCAGGGCAACCCTAAACAAGTATAGTCCTAGGACACAAGATGAAAACATCAGAGCAAAAAGTTCAATAATGACATCTCTTGCTAGCAGTAGGACATGGATTTAGTTAGGCTGTTGGAAATGGGAAGGATACATCCCAATGGGAAGGAAGACAAATTTGGATGAACTGTCAGATAAGGGAAGGATGCATCCCAATGGGTAGGGTATAGATAGATTGATACAAGCAAGACACAAGATGATGTGTGGGATATCTAGGTGAGAGGATTTCCACTTGGATTTGATTAATGCATCATGGATGGGTGTTTTCATTACGTGTGTCTCAATATAAGCTTTTGTTGATGGTCAAAGCTATGTATGATGGGGGTCATAAATAGATTGGATAATATGGGAGGGGGATAAATGATTGAATAGGATTTGATGGGATGGGGAATATGATATGATATGAAGGGATTGTTTTGTGGATATAGGATAAATGGAGGGGACCAATGACAAGTGAGAACCAAGGCTTGGTAAGAGGATGGATGTAAGGGAAAATTACTTGGATAGGGGGTGAAGGGATTAAGGAGATGGATGGTGATAGGATATGGAGGATGAAAGGATGGAGGATAGGTGGAATGGGGAACCAAGAACTATATTGCAAAGGAGGAAAATTCCCCACTAAATGTAGTGAAATTAAGGATAGATGGATGGTGGATAAAGATGTGTGAGATTGAAGGATAATGTGTGGCAGATATGAAAGGAGGAGGAACTAATGATTGCATTTTCCAAAAGCATTTGTGGATATTAGTTTTCACTTAGCATGGTCAAGATGAAAGATAGGAATGGATGATGCATTTGGATAAGATGAGTGATATGAGATGGACGATATGGATAGGATAGTCAAGATCAATGATAGGGAAGGAAGATGGACTTAGATAGGATGAGGATAGAGGATAATTGATATAGATAATGCATATGGTAGGATAACATGGATGAAGCTTGCCCCCAAGTGTAGAGTACAAGAAGATGGAGGAACTACACATGCCACTTGTTTCAGGCATCTAGTTCTGTGGATAGTATATATGTTATAATAGAATGAGAAGGATAAGAGATGTGAGATGAATTGGGATTGACTTGGTAAATGGGCTAGGATGGGAGACATTGATAGGTCAAAGTTGGATAATTATGAGGCATGTATGAGCTAGATGTGGATGGTTGATAGGGTGATCCATGAACTTCAATGAACATTTTCCCATACCAAGATTTGAAGTTTGGATGTGGATTTTGGGTAGCCATGTAACCTCAAAATGCTTAGAATGGGGGGATAAGTTGGGGATTGGATAGACTTGATCGAAAAAAAGTAATGAGATGATGTTAGATGAATATGAGGACTAGGACTTAGAAACTTTAGATTGGATTGATTTGATCTGATTTGATTTGATTGGATCAGGTTGAATTTGATTAGATTGGATTGATCCTTGGGTTAGGACAAGGTTGATTTGGATTAAAATGAAACCTTAGCCCTTGGATTAGAACTTAAGTGAGGCATGAAAGGATCCAAATGATTAAAACTTCTTCTACTTAGGGTGGACTTATGTGCCTAAGAAAAATAGGGCAAAAGAATTTAAATGGTTAAGCCTTCTTCTACTTAGGGTGGACTTACATTCCTAACCAAAATATGGAAAAAGGATCCAAATGATTAAGCCTTCTTCTACTTCGGGTGGACTTGTGTGCCTAAGGAAAATAGTGCAAAAGGATCCAAATGATTAAGCCTTCTTCTACTTAGGGTGGACTTGTGTGCTTAAGAAAAATAGGGCAAAAGGGTCTAAATGATTAAGCCTTCTTCTACTTAGGGTGGGCTTGCATGCCTAAGCAAAATAGGGAAAATGATCCAAATGATTAAACCTTCTTCTACTTAGGATGGACTTGCATGCCTAAGCAAAATAGGGTAAAATAATTATTGTTTTGATCAGCCCAAAATGATTAAAAAAAGGTACTTGGGGGAGATTCTTTCCCAAGCACAAAAAGTCAATTAATGATTGATTAAAGATAATGGTCTAAATCAAACTTTCACAAAGTGCTAACTTTGAATTAGGATTGATGATTGATGATGGATTAAAGGAATATTGATTGAGATTTTTGGAGATTTGATTAGGTTGATGTGCTAAGTCCTCAAAAGTGAGAAGAAAATGATTATGGATTGATGGAAGGAAGAAGAAGAGGAATCCTACCTAGGAATGGATTCATGATGGGATAAAGATATTAGTTGGGGATTGATGATTGTTTGGATGGATGAAAAATGATTGGGAGGTTTAGCTCAAATGGAGATGAAATAGAGGTTTGATAGTAGGGTTAGGTCAAATGTTTGGCCAAATTTGGGAATGTTTTGGATGTTATCTACTATTGGAAAGAGAAATCAAACAATGACGAGCACATTTGCCAAAGAAATGCTTTATGACAAGCGTGAAAGTGAAGGGAGCCTAGATTAGCCCAACAAAAATTTCATTGGTTTTGTATAAGATGAAGACATGCATTAGACATACAACTTAGGTTCGAAGATGGAAACCACTCAATAGGCCTCTCACACAAGTGTTACCTTAAACAAGCAGATAGATAGAGATTTTGGTAGCACTAGCTCCCCCTTACAATGCACTCACTTCTCAGGCATACCAGATTTTCTTACTCCAAAGATCCAAGGATCTATTATATGGGCAATTCCTATCTCATCTTAAGTGCTACATAAGAGGTAACTTCAGGGTACAATTTGCATCCCCTACACTATGCATGTGGTATTTTGGGCTACTAAAAAAGGTTCTTAGTGAAATTTCCAAGGGATAACCAATCCAACAAAAGATTCTAAAAGAAAACACTTAAGGCTCTAATTGAGCTTATCGGTACAGGGAAGGCCCCCACATACGTCGAATTCATTCAGCACCTCATCTATCTAACCAACATATTTATATAGTTGCTCAGAAAACCCGCTCGAGACCCCATCGGGAGAGTTGATATCCCCGACGTCTCCCAATTCGAGATACCCTTGTGAGGTGATCAAATCACCATCAAGAATACCCCTCACTACTAAAAGAAAAGGTGGGTGTTGTTGATCACCTTTCTCTCACACCCAAGATCCATGAAGGTGAGGGGAGAGGATACTTGGTGCAATGGTGGGTCCACCCTACATACATGCAAGTGCACAAGACACAAAAAACACTTGTTCTTTTTAACCCCAAAAATATGTTTGCTAAACTAAGGCATGAAAAAGAAATCTACTTTAGTGGAAAAACATGATTTTCTTCAATAAAACGTCTTGCAACAATGATTAGTAGCTTATGATAATTGATCTTGGGCATTCAAAAAAGAAGAAGCTACAAACATAAAATGATTATCCCAAAAATATATTGTAAAAGCAGTTTCCTTATGATTTTCTAGGTAATTTCAAAAATGAGTTTGATAAAAAATGAGTTTTACAAATAAAGATTGACTTTGAATGTGTTAAACTATTTTTTTAAAATGATATTAAAAATCTAATGACAACCCATTTTATATCTTTGAGTCCTTTTTCCAATGCATTTTGAATTTTTAAAATTTGACACTCGAGATAAAAGTTATGCCCATTTTACCAAAACTATTCTCACTAAGCACATGTGTTGATTTGTGTGCTCAAGCATTGATTCACAATTTTTAATGAAAAAATAAGAAAATAAAAAATCTAGGCAGGAGGATTTTTTTCATTAAGCGCACACGTTTTGACTCCTGTGCAGGCATTGATTCACTTGTGCACACACTTATTTATAGGTTTTAAATGAATAAATATCAAAAGGAAAGAGTTAGGCAGGAACATTTTTCAAATGGAGACATCAAAACAATGAAGTGGAGGCACTGATTCGCAGGAGGACATGCTGATTGACCAAAAACCTACAAAATGGTGATCAAAAAATTTAACTTTCAAATCTCTCGCACTTTTTGATGATAGACGTGCTGAACCAGTGAGGCGGACGCATTGATGTGTAGACCAAAGCGTTGAAGTAAAAAACTGTGAGTTAAAAACACTAAAAACTCACACATATGTTAGAAATAGGGATGTAGGTCCCACTGGGCATGCCAAAATGAAGTAAGGGAAAACCCATGCAAGGTTAGATGGTTAGTTTAAACCCAAATAAACATAAAAACCCAAATAAAGTATAAACCAAGCATCTTATACCTTTCAAGAGAGAGTTCTCTTGTGTTCCTCTAATTGAGCTATTGGTGAAGACAATTATGTGCCGCTCCTTAACTTGTTTGGATTAACTCCTTGATTGGGATGTGGATTTCTCTCTACATACAGCAAGATTGGTTGGATTTAGATTGGATTTGAATGATGATGGATATGGATTAGATGGGAGAAGATTTGGGCATTATGATGGCGTGATGGATGATTTTGGATTTCAAATTAACAACATAATATTAGATAAGAAGTGGATGATTTTTGAGGAAAGGAGACTCCAATTTATAGATTGGAGGAGGTCAAAATGGAGGGCCAAGATTTATTTGGGATGAAGGCTTGAGATAATTTTGAGAGGGAGCACATGGATTGAGAGGAAAAGGTGTGGGATTCAAGAGATATTCCATAAAGGTAAATTTTGTCTCCACACCTCTCAAGGTTCATGGGAAAACCTCCCAAGTAAATTGGGAAGAGAAAAAGGAATATTAAATTCCTTGGGGGGAGGGAAGAGGAATTAAAAATTCCAAAATAAGAGGATGTGTGGGAAGATTAAATGGATAAAGGAATTCAAAATTCCTTGGGAAGAGGATGCATGGGGAGATTCAAAGAATTTGAATTTATTTGAAAGGCCCAAGGTGATTAGGGATGTGCAAATTATTAAGGAGATTGATTAGGTGGCTTAATGAGTGATTATAGAGAAAGTGGGAAAGTTAGGAGGATGTGACATGAGAGATAACGAGTGGAGAAATATGAAATTAGAGAATAATGATAAGTATGATTAAAGAAAATTAATTAGGCTAAGTGGAGACTAGGGAAAGTGATTTGTAGGTATCACTTTAGTTGTGTTAATTAATTAAAATTAATTAACTAAGTGGGTTTTAAAAGAAATAATGGTTGAGGTGCCTTTAGAAGAATGGGAAAATAATTAATCTCTTGATAAATTAATTATTGGACTATATTTGATTTAATTAACCTTAAGAATAAGGGAATTAACACAATTAAACTGGTTAATTATGTTGACAGGCTTAAATTAATTAAATATTAATTTAATTAATTTTAGGTGTCTACATTTCTCCCCTCTTTGATATAGCTTTATGAAGTGATGAAATATCAAAGAAGAATAAAACATAGTGGATGGAAAGAATAAGGACTAGTAGCATGATGCCCCAGTCATAGGTTAAATGAGGAAGGATGATGAGGAGGTAGTGGTATGCTCCCTTGAGAGGACATGTGGGTTCTAAGAACACAGGTGTGCTCTCAAAATGGATAAGAGGACTAGATAATGAAAATATGAAGATGATGAAGGGGGAGTGAATGAATAAATTGGAGTCTCCAAGATAAATGGGTGAAATGGGATGAATGAATGAAATGGAGTGGATGAGATTTCTTTCTGTAAAGATGTGGAGATCAAACCTAGTTTTGATACTGCCAGAAATTATCCACACCACTGATTATAGGAATTAGGATGTTTTGAAAATCTGCGGCATGGACTAGACTCTCAAACAATAGATATTGCTATGTATACAAGTTTGCAAACATCAATGATGATGTAAATTAGAGAATGTAGGATCGTACAAAAGAAACCATTAAACATGCCATACCAAAACAACAAAGCCCCATTATATACCAACCAATACTTGCCAAGATACAAGATGGTTAGGGCAGCTCTGAACAGGTACAATCCTAGGACACAAGATAAAAATGTTAGAGCAAAAAGCTCAATCATGACATCTCTTGCCAAGAGTAGGACATGGATTTGGTTAGGGTGCCAAGCATGGCAAGGATACATCCCAATGGGTAGGAAGATGGATTTGGGTGTATTGCTAGACATTGGAAGGATGCATCTTGATGGGCAGGGTACAGATAGATTGAAATATGCAAGAGACAAGATGTTGTGCGGGATATCTAGGTGAGAATATTTCAGCTTGGATTTGATTAAAACATCATGGATGGGTGTTTAGATTACATGTGAGTCATTATAAGATCAGGTTGATGGGAAAATCTCAATGTGATGGGTGTCATAAATAGATGGATAATGTGGGAGGGGGATAAATGATTGAATAGGATTGGATGGGATGGGGAATATTGATATGATATGATGGGATTGGTTTGTGGATATATGATAAATGGAGGGGACCAATGACAAGGGAGATCCAAGGCTTGGTAAGAGGATGAATGGATGGGTATATTTCTTGGATAGGAGGTGAAGGGATTAAGGAGATGGATGGTGATAAGATATGGAGGACTAAAGGATGGAGAATAGGTGGAATGGGAATCAAAGAACTATGTTGCAAAGGAGGAAAATTCCCCACTAAAGGTAGTGCAATTAAGGATAGATGGATGGTGGATAAATGTTGAACACAAGATGCCACTGAGAGGGGGAGTGAATCAGTGGTTCTAGATCTTGACCTCTTCATACTAGGAGAGATTAGCAGTTACCAATCCCAATGCCAAGTTAACCTATCGGTAAGAGAAGGAAATATATCATAAATCAAGAACACACAAATACACATCACATGACATGGGTATTTACGAGGAAAACCCAAGATGGGAAAAACCTTGGTGAGAAATGTTGTTGGAATCTACTACTCCAATCCAGCCCCACAATGAAAACCTTGGTTACAATATTTAGGGCACCAAACAAAGGAGCACCAACTCCTGCACCAAGTTCCAACTCAGTGATCTATAATGAACATAATCAATTAAAAGAGTGATAATCTAATTGCAAGTGAATCTTGTAACCACTGCATACACTTTAACCTATTGGTTTGTCACCTCCTCTTCCTTACTAGTAGACTCCTACTCTTCCTTCTATCTCTCTCTCTCTCTCTATCTCTCTACTCACCTTCACCTATTGTTGCAGACACACCGGCTCTACTTCTTCCTATTGGATGAATAGTCAGATCATATACCTGCTACTGGTTACTCTACTCATTGGTTTATCTTTTCTCTGCACTCTACCTGTCAAAAATTTTCTCCCATACACACATGTAGTTGCTTCTCTCTGCAATTCCTTCTAGTTGGCTTGAACACCACCGGTTCCCACCTCTCCAACTCACTTTGCAGTTTACCAATTACATTGATCTTTTTGGTTAAGCCACTTCTAAACCCTCTCACCGGTTTCACCTTCCTTGTTGGATCTTTGCTTCAGATGTTGAGTTCCTTGACTCTACTCAGTGTTATATGTTCTCTACTTTGCTCAGGATCACTTTTCTCTACCAATTAGAATCGCACCTTCAATATTTGATCAATATAAATACATTAGAGCTTTCCCACCAACACATGAGTTTGAACTTTGGTGCACTAGGGTTTGCTCACTAAACAATTTGGCATACCAAATCTAATCAAATCTCTTCTTTGAAATTGTGGACTTGCAACAAATCATCCATAGCTGCTAGTCTTGTAACTTCCAATAAATATTTGGTATGTTTATCAAATACAGTAGACAAATCATCGACCTGCTTCAATCCATTAAATTAAATGATCTCATAGTTAGCTTTTCTAGGTTGATAAGTTGATCAGATCTCTTTCTTTGATCAACTTGTGAGGGGTCATCCTTTGATTTTCCTTGAGACGCACACTTTTGTAGTTTCCTCATGATTGTCACAATCAACATTTAATGTTGACCAATTCCAAAAACCTCACCAACACGACACTCCACCGACCTCTGCATGCTTTCCACTTCAACTCCACATGGCACCCCTATCAATATCCATCTCAACTTAGACCTCTATGTCATTTCAGAGAAGATCATCGACCAAACAATTAATTGGTGCACGCCTACTAGTCATCTAACCCTTCTGGTACACCTCACCTTATCAGTTGACCTTTTTGCCATCACCATATATGTCTTGCCAGTGTATCACATTTACCCCATCATCAACCATGTCGATCCTCAACAAAAATATAGGATGACTCACTATGTGCATCTTCATCAGATTGAGAGCACTTCACATTTGTCTCTTAGTTCACTTAGTTGCATCCCGGTAACCTTGTTTACCAGTTGGGACACTAGATGACTTCGTGTTTTCAACCTCTAACCATCTCCATATGTGGAAACAACAATCTCCACCCGAGTGTGTGTAACTCCAAGTGTGTAATTGCAAAGATTCATCTTTATTTGACCTATTATCCTCTTAACCGGTTTGCTAAAATTGCAAACCCATCATCTCAACTCTTCCTTTTTTGTCCCTGCAACACATCTTGACTTCACATGCTAATCCAATGTACATCTAAAATCTCAACCACTAGAGGCATTCCCATGTTTTTCTTTCGTCATCCGGTCTATGCATCCCATCACTTGCCTTTGCTTACTTTTACTATCTTATCCTAGAGAGTCATGATGCATTCCATGTATGTTGTGGGATTAGCAAGGTATTATCACTTACCAGTGGGAAGAGTAGACAACTAAACTTCAACTACAAAACAATGGGGGAGGAAGATCTATGTCACCTACCGGTAATGATGTAACTTCACTAAGGAGAGGATACATCTCCAACTTGACATATGTCCTAGTACCTTTTCCATATGTCATCTTTGCTCACTAAAGAAGCACTCTTTCTGTCAACCTTGTCTTCATTTGGTGGGATTCCTAATAGATGGAATCACACTATCATACCGGTTGCACTACTAACCCTTCATTAGTTCATACTACAACAAGCTCTACCAGTCACACGCTTTATGGTTCTCATCACTCACCAGTCACTTTTCTATAATGCTTGTTCACCAACAACATGCATACTCACTAACTAGTTCCTTCCTCCCAATACTAACATGTAAACTGGTTACTCCAACATGTTTACTTATTGGCTTGACTATCCACACAATCGGTTGATAGCATTGGCACCATATAAACTATTCTCCCATTCTAGTTGTCCTGCTTTACTGGTAACATGCTATACCGGTTGACATCAATGACAACACAATGCCAACAATATCCCCCTTTGGCATTGATGTCAACACATGTAGTATTTGGTATACTACATATTCTTTCTCCCCCTTTGACAACAATGGCAAAGGGCACTAACATCTGGTAAAGTACAAGCATTATGTCTCCCTCTTCCTATTGATTGCTTCTCTATTTTTTACCACTATTCTTTGCATCATCTCAAACAACAACACTTGAGATGGAGGGTTTAGACGCCAACTAACTACAATCTTATATACCAGTCTAATACCAATTTGCAAAAGCACCCAATTGTTGAAAGATGTGTCAATGAATACTACTTACCTATTGGTCAAACTGCATCTTCTCCATCTGATATCAATTGTTGATGCAGGCATTGATACAAATTGGTGCTAATCCAATGCCAATGGTACACTCTTAATTTGTGGGGGTTGCACTAACACAAATTTATTGGTATCAATTAGGTACCAATCTGATAAATTCTCCCTATGTGTAGGTAACTCTCCCTCTTTGTGCTCACAACCGGCTAAGTGAGATCTTTTCTTCTCCTTTGCAGACTGTTCTTCTTGTAAACCAAATGCCACTTCTTATCACCTAGTGGCTCATTGATAGATGAGAAAATCCTTTTCTTGTTCTACTCTACTTCCAGGCAAGCTAATTGTGACTTTAATAGATAGACAAATTGAATATGCATCTTCCCAAAGTCACTAACATACTGGTATGGTCAACCAACTACCTAATCTGCCACTATGTTCAGTATGCCTGATACCAATTAGAGGATATAGCAGTGAACTCCCCTTGAATTATAAATCTCTCATCTTGTTAGCGTGTCAGGTCCTAGTCAAGTGTGTCAATTTGCCCCTTGTGCCGATAGAGGTGAGAATATATGAATTGCAGATGATCTATCACATCCATGATGTCCATAATAATCTTGTGACATCCTCTTTCATGATCACAATACTAGCCTATATCAACATCATGTCACTTATCCAACCGGTTGACTCATTAGGATGTATGCACTTGAGATTAATTATTGGTTCAACACATTGCTGGACAATGCTTCTCTAATATTGTCCAAGGGAAATTTCTTCTTTCCAAGCCACCGAGGCCATTGTAATGTTACCGAAATGCATTGCAACACATATTCTTCAATACCAGTAATTGTCCCTATCGACAACATACTGCACATGCCAGTTTACTGTACCTCCAATATCTCTACCAGTATACTTTGTCCATTGGCTCTCCTTCTAGTGCCACATCCCACTTTGATAGTTGCAACAATGATCCATCTTTCCCATGTGAATGTGTAGCCAAGATATTAATTACACACACTCTTTCATCTCAACTTCTCCCTCATGCTGATAGTCACCCATCCTTAATATTTGTCCATGTCAACATTTAGGGGTGAATGATTTGATCAACATGTATCTCCCCCTAAGGATCTACATCTCATTTAAACATTAGGAGATTTCACTTGTGCATTGAATGCACAGTGTTGGTCCATGGTCATGTTTTCACCCTTCTTCCTCCATACCTACTTGGACTCCCCCCTCTTCTCATTTGTATACATTAGAGAAGGTCTCATCTTCTTCTGCTAATAGGTCTTTTCTTTACCAGGTTCTGTAGTATGACTGGATACATTTTCATAGAAGCATATTGCATTTATCCCAACTAGATGATTGGAAGACCTTCTATCAAACTGATTTGATCTTCTTCTCAAGGTCATGCCATTGTAGCCCACTACCAGTTTCAACTAACTTCTTGATTTTGCAGGTGCGGTTCTCCTTTGGGAATAGTTGTTATGCTAGTTTCCATGTGCATGAATCATCTTCTTCATACACTCATTACTTCTATGGCTAGATCCATTACAGTTATAACATATATAATTTATATTTCTTGAAGCATCAAATGGACTCTGGTTAGCATAACTAGGGGTGAGCTTATGCATGTTTCTACATTCTGATGTTCTATAATTGAATGCATTACATCTTTTAAAAACTGAATTTCTATTCCTAGGATAAATACCTTTTCTATTCCTAGACATTATTTTTCATTCCTCTGCCCTATGGCCATATCCCTTACAAGCAAAAGAGTAACTAGAGAATGATGGCTTATTACTTAAAAATTCATTCTACCAGACATTAGGTGATCTTACTGATTTGGCTTCTCCACTTCTACTTCTCCAGGGTGCAACATCTCTTTTTCCTCCACCTGTAGGAGATCTTTTAGGCTACCTTCTTGGTTCTTGTTTCCAATGAACCTATCTTCTCTCATCTCTCTTTTTTCTTTAGGATCTACATTATTTCTTCTGGTTGCATCGGTCTTCATTTTAGCCTCATGTCCTCATCAGTTGTAGTTAGGTGAACCTTCTTTCTTGGTGCACTTCAGAACCTGTAGGTTTGAACCTTGTTATCTCCATTAGAGGAGACAAACTGAATGTCTTTGTGGGAGACAACCATGCTTGTGGAGCATTCACCAACATCATATCCTAATCCTTCAGTGTCCTTGGAATGTTTTTGTTTACTCAACATTTTGTCCAAGACCCTAGTGCTACCATCATACCGGATCCTTACCTTGAGCTCATATTGACACTTGTCAATGTCTTTCCTCATGTTCTCCATTTCACCTTTTAGGTCCTCTCATTCTTTGTCCGTTGTCTCCACTTCTAACTCTAGCTCCTCACATCTTCTCTTGTTAGCATCAAAGACATATTTTTATTCACCCGTCCTTCCTTTTTCCTCCTCTACCTGAGATGTCAATATGCAGATATTATTATTTGATTCTTCAAGGCATGTTATCAATCGACTACATTCTTCATGAACAAAAATTGTGTACCTCTTAAATTAATTTCTAAAATTTTGGAGCTCTTCTAGTGCACTTACCAGTTTACATTTAAGATCAACTTGTTGGGACTCATAAAAATCATGCTAAATTTGGTGACCCAATGAAGCCTTGTTTTATAGATTTCTTTTCACGACTTTGTTTTATGGCAAGGCAAGTGCTTTTTTGTAATTCACTTTGAACTTGAACCTTTATGGTTGAAGGTTCAAGGTTCAATCGCTTCTCCTGCTTGTGTTGTGGCTTTGTAATGTTTTTTAATAAGCAAGTGAGAATGTGTTATGTCTGTTTTGAACCATTTGCTAATCGGTTCAAGTTTCAAGGTTCAATATATCCCTTTCTTTTTATCCAAGGTCTTTGCCCGTTACTTTTTTCACTTAAGTGGAAGGGTCTATGCATCATCAAGAGGGGCCCCCTTTGAGAGTCTATCCCTGGGCAGATTCTGATAAGATTTTAATTTTTCCTAAGTCCTATTTCTTTTCTTATGTATCTGTCGAGTTTCCTAAAGATCGAGCAAGTTTTTTTAGATCTTGCGGCTGTCGCTATACCGCAACCCAAAAGTGCTCGATGGTTATTTGTTGCGACATGGCAACAAAGTGGTGGGACCCATGAGAAAGGTGGGGAGCGAATAAAGTTGTTATCGGGCATTGGAAGTCAGGTTTTCAGATTATCTCAATAACCCGATGGAAAGGGCTAAGGAGAACATTTTATCCCACATTGGCCACATAGAGGAAATTTGTTGTATTTAAATACTTGGCCGCACACATCCTTAGTGTCAAATCTTATGGGATTTTGGCAAGTGGCCGATCAAGATAGGTGGTGGGCCCCTCGTATGTGCATGTGTCTCAAAGCAGCCTAATTTTGTAGAAAAGGGGAAATTAAATAGCGGGCAATTTACAAAAGATCGAACGGCGGTTGCTATACCATAGGATGAAAGTGATTGACTGTTAACAGCCGTGACTTGGCGACTGATGAGCTGGCAGGCCAAGTGGCACCGAGGTATGCATTGAGCAGTTGATGAGGTGCAGACAAGTGGTGGACACGTGGTGACATCGTGGCATAGGATGTAGCTGCTAAGAGGAGCTAAGGGTCGAGCAGATCAAGAAAGATCAATGGTGATCAAGATGAATCCAAAGGTTGTCGCTATGTCACAACGTAAAAATGCTCACCACATATTGCCTGTGACTTGGTGACAAACCACTAGCATTGAACCATGGTTGATAGTTAATGCAAGCAGATAAGGCATGCGATTCATTCTGGTGGTTAGTGGAGGCCCTACTAAGGTGTCAGAGTGGAGGGCCCATAATGAATACCCTCATGACAGGTGGCACCCAGTTGTGAACTCCAAAGCCAATCAAAGGGTGCCATGTGGCATATCATCAAGGTGTATATCAAGCAGACCATGACTTCGATGGATTATTGAATGGACTCACCGAAGGCATCAATTTCATCAACATGAAAGGTTTTGATAAAACTAGGGTTTTGATAAGATGTGAAAATGGCTAGCCAAAGAGGAAGTTTGGCTGAAAGGCTGATGCCGAACAAACCGAAGGAGGTGGTGGGTATGAAGGAGATGACTTGGCAGTCTGGGTGTGTTAGGTGGTGAACCAAAGGTTGACAAGTGGCAAGCCTGAATGAATAGGTGGAGTCTAGGAAGATCTTAGAGAAAATCTAGAGAGGCCAAGTTGTGACACCATTGGCATAGTTAAGAGCCATTCAAAGAAGCTAAAGGCCGAGCAGGTTTAGGAAGTAAAGAAAAAGCAAGTTCAAAGAAGATCTACGGTTGTTGCCATACTGCAAGATGGAAGTGCTCAAATTTTAATGGTTGTGACTTGGTGACTGATGAAGTGGCAGGATATGGGCCCCGGAATGAACCAGATGGTGCCATGTGGTGGAGATGCATGGCAGATGTCTACATGACAAGATTCAAAGATTTAAAATATAATTTATGACTTTGGTGAATAGGAAGAAAATTAAATGACCAACCTATAGAAAGATTGGTGGCTAAGGGATTTATTTTTTCTTGATATATGTACTATATATCGATGCATGGCTCTTCATCTGAGGAATCTAATTTTGCAGTCAAGGGCAACCCACGATAAGTATTTTTGGGACAGTGACCTTGGGATTTCAAGGTTTATTCTTCAATCAAAAAGATTGGATTTTCTACAGGCCAAGTGCAGTAGCGATTAAGTTTTTAAATAGCCAGAGACCAAAGTGGTGGGGCCCATTTCTAAGTGGATTACTCAAGGAAGTTAAAAGGTGTGTTAGTTTCCCATGATCGGATGGTTGTTGCTATACTGCGATGGAAACTCATCTAAACTTTAAAGGCCACGACTTGGTGACCAAAAGAAAAGTGCTCGGAGAGAAGGCATCCTGATCCGTTGGTGCCAAAGAATTTTAAATATTCAAAATAAATATTGGTAGAGATATGCAAGTTGGATATGACATTGCTCCAAGATGAAAATGGGTTGGTTAGAGGTACCCAAGAGATCTACAAGGAGATATATGAAGAACATAATGGTGCATCGCTCTGTGATAAGAAATTATCAATGCTCTGGCATAGGACAATCCACCAATATTATGAAGCTGTCAGTTGCTGCAACCAATTTTGGGTAATAGGAGCCTACCCTTTCAGCCATCTCACAAATGAATGCTCAGTGAATTAATGAAGCATGCATCCCAGAAGAAATGTTAGAGTTCTCCCTCAACTGCAATGGCACAGATATAACTTTTGCATTAAAATACTGTTAGGGTAAAATTATTCTTCTAGGTGGTCTGAAGCTTGTTGCATCCTGATTTCTATAAAAGGATACCAAGGCTACCTAGAAAACGGACACAATTTTTGTAGCTAAACTCTAGCAAAATTAATACAGGTCTTTGTCTTAGCAATTTTTGAGTCAAATATGAAGTACTTGTAACCTTCTGATAGAGGAATAAAATATATAGTCCAGAGAATTTAAACATAGACTTGTATTGTCTCTATGTCATTGTGTTGGTGTTTATTTCATTTAAGTAATCAAGGATTGCTTATTTGAATGATTTGTTAGGCATCTAATGAAGTTGTTTTGATTCTTTTTCTTAAGGAGAAAAATATAAAATACTTTGAACAAAGTCATTGATATCAGTACTTTTGATGTGGATTTGATGATGAAGTGTGATGCAGATTAGCACTCTGTATATGTCAAGCATATTCAAAGTTAATAGATCAGGAATTTGTGATTTGTGTACTAGTTTCTCTTGTCAAGTTGCAGTCTGTTGTAGATGACTTTTTTGCCCAGATAAAGCACTGGTTTATCTGTTGGTTTTTGTTGCATTTTGTGATCCTCTTTTAAAAAGTCAAATCATTTTTCCATTTAGGTTAGTTGTACTAGTCAATAAGGAAATTTTGCAGGAATTTACATTGCTTTTGGCAAACTATTTACTATTTTGTTGAGAAAATAGTCTTTAAAAGGGTTCACCTGCCCAAGATTTTATAAGCTTAAAGTGTAGGAGGTTTCCTAATTCTAGAACCTCATATTGTTGTCTTTATTTCAAACTTTTGTTGTTCTCTTCCATTGCAGCACAAAGGTAATAATTTTCACTTTTAAAGAGAAGAAACAAAAGGTGTCAAAATGGAGAACAACAAAAATAGCGACTCTCTTGGGGAGTAATCTAAAGATCTCTGGTTTAGATTGCTAAATCAGATTGGAAGTGAGTCTGGCCAAAGTCATTTGGGGAAGAGTCTTAGAAGTTTAGAAATCTGAAACTTATTTTTGAGATTTGAAAAGGTATACCCTAGAAGGTCTTGTTGCTATGAAATTTGAAAATATTATGTGACTCTGTTGTGTGTGTTAAATACCCAAAAATTTGAAGTTGTTTCAGAGTGAAGATCAGTGGTTAAATTTGATTCCTCTTCAAGGAGGTGGCGACTTTGTAAGAATGAAACTGAGATTTGGAGGACTTCTACGAATTTTCAGTGAGAAGTGAAGTGAATAGCAACAGCAAATATACCTAGGTATTTCCCATTCATGAGATAACTTTTGTTCCTTAGAAGGTGAAGCAAGTCACGAGGAAAAGGAGTATTGGTTCTAAGGTTACATACTTCTTGTTTTGAAAAGTTTCATTCAGAAATATGGTGAGAAGTATGTATGGTTATGAAGTTAATGATTGCATATGTTTTGAAAAGAGAGTAAAATAGTAAGATGCATTGTCATTGTAATGGTTCAATAGATGTTTCAAATTTGATGGATCTAGATGTGGTTCCTAGATCTGAAATTTCTTTGTCAAATTTGAAAGGCATTGATAGGGAGATTGAAGTATCTCTTCAAAAGATCCAAGATAGATGCATATTGTTTTTTAGAAGGAAAGTAGGGAAGAGAAAGGTTGAATCATCATATGTTTTTTATGAAAGATTTATTGTTGCATTAAATGAGCTTCCAGTTAATGTTAGACCCCATGAGTCAGTTTGGATTGAATTATTTTTAGAGCTTGATGAGCCTGACTTAGTTAGTTGGTTTTCAACTTTGAGGGAAGAAAGTGTTTTGGCATTTGACATTATAACAGACAATGGGAGATTGTTAGCATTTCAATAAGGATATTGAGAAGGTTGTTGATGATTATGCATATAACTAATTAAGGATGTTTACTGTCTTGATATTATTCTTTTTTCATTGATGTCAAGAAATTGATTTTCTAATTCAGTATGATGTTGCCATATCTTGAGAAGTATGATTTGAAGAGTATAAAGATGTCGGTAAAAGACACAGAAAGAATATGATGAATAAGGTATTCAATGGGCAACTATTACCGAGTCAGACAATGATGAGATCATGATGTTTAGATTGTTTTAACATCATACATATGTTGTAAATTGTAAGGTTAATACTATACTATGTTACCGAGCAAAGAACCTAATCGGTAAACCCTAAGGTTATCGCTATCAGTTAATGAATGCAGAATGTCTACCGAGTGAAGTTTAGTATTTACCGAGTTATTACTGAGTTGTAACCGAGATGTAACAGAATACATTAAATAGTTACATGCGTTATTTAATGAAGGAAGCTGATGAGCTAGAACTAATTAAATGATTGGTATGTTGTGCATGAAGTTTATTAATGAATATATGGCAAAGGAAAATTGGCATGAAGATCTACAGCTCAGATTGAACCGCAATACCCTAGCACAAGTTCCAAGAAATGTATGCAAGTTCTAAGGCAGGGTAAAATGTTTTCAGATCGAAGGATACATCAAACCTGGTCAAAGTTTGAAGATCTAATGGCTATGATTGATCATGGGAAATGTGATCAAGGAGATTAAGCAGTTAGCGAATTGTTTATAAATAGGGAACTATTGATAAACAATATATGCGGGCAAATGTATGCACATGGATTCTACATAGTGATTACCAAGCACAGAAGCTTGAAGACTTGTTTGAATAACAGAGTATAGAAGCCCAGCAGATGGACAAGATTAGTTCTATGTCTAGATTGTATTGAGAAAATAAGAATCTATTTTAGCATTTTAGATGTGAAGTTGTAGATAGATTTTTATTACTGTTATTTTGTGAAAGTGGTAGAAAATCTCTTAACCGAGTGGACTTAACAGTCTTATTTGTAAAACCCTCTAGCAATGTGACATTCTGATTGAGTGTTTGAAATCCTTTAACAAGGTCACTTCTAACAAGGCGAAGATCCTAACAGATCTGAGGGAAATCCCTTAACTGGGTCACATCTAGCAATGTGTTTGTAATCTTTAACATGATTTGCTTTTAACCGAGCATACTCTAGAAGAGTATATTTCTTAGTGGGTCCGAAATCCCATAGTGGTATTTTCCCTATTTGGGTTTCCACGTTAAATCTAGTGTTATGAGGTTTATGATGTTTACATGCTTTTGAGTTTGCATGTTTAGCAGTTTTGGTTATATTACTGAAGTATATGTTACCGAGGTTGAATCTGATGTTTTTATGGAAGATTAAGTTTGTGTGATTCACCCCCCCCCTCTCATTTTGTTAGCTATTAGATCTGTACTTACATTAAGTATCAGAACAATCAATTGGTATCAGAGCTTTGGACTCTAGAAGAAAAGTTTAAAGGTACTTGAGGCAAAGATCCAAAGATGTATAAGAGGGATGCACCGAAGCTAAACAAGTCAAGTCTCTCTACATGGTAGAAAAGGATGAAGCTGCACCTATCAGGAGTTGGAGAATATGTTCTATATTATCTAGAGAATGATTTTATCACACCGAGCACCTATCCATTGACAATGGAAGAGATAAAGGAAAAGCAAAAACATATCCAAGCAATGATTGCGATAACATATGCATTGACCGACTCAAAGTTTAATGATCTAGAAGGCTGTAATGATGCAAAGGCTATGTGGGATAAGCTCATATTAGTATATGGAGGAGATGAACATGTTCAAAAAGAAAAAGTAGAGAGTCTAAGAGGGAAACTTGAATCTATGAGGATGAATGAAGGTGAGAACATAACTTAGTATAGTACAAGACTAAAGGAGATTGTCAATCAAATCAAAGGAGCAGGTGGAACTATTGAAGAAAAGGATATAACAAGTAAGTTGTTAAGAACCCTTCTACCGGCTTATGCAATCAAAGTCTCTGCAATCAATGAATTAAGGTCTGTACCTAATATGCTAGTTTCTTTAGATGGTACTATTGGTAAGCTACATGCATTTGAGTTAAGTAACTTTGATAACAGTGGATCTTCGGTAAATAAAGTTGAATCTGCATTTAGTTCTTTTCATCTTGATGATCTAATGATTACAATGAAAGAAAGTATAAGTACTCTGAAGGAGATCATAGTGGAGCAAGTGAAAGATTTTGTAAGAACATGGAAGAAGTACACAAACTGTATGAGGAAATTAGAAAGCTGGAAGAGTTTGAAGCACTATTAGCCAGAAGGTTACCGAGAGGCAAAGGTAAGTATAAAAGAAAACTACCTTTGACATGTTTCAATTGTGATAAGATAGGACATATGGCTTCTAACTATCTTGACAAAGATTCTACTGAAAAGAGAGATTACTGAGATGACAAACAGAAAGACAATCATTACAGAGGACACTGAGACTTCAGAAGAAGAGATAGAAAGACATGCTTAATAGCTGATGAGGAATCCAATGATGATAAATCAGATGAAAGTGATACAGAGGAAGTAGTTTATGTGGCTATCAAAGATGGATCAGATGAAGAAAGGTATGAAGAAAAAGCCCTAATATCTCATGTAAATACTAATGATTCTTGGATCATAGATAGTGGATGCTCACATCATATGATAAGAGATAAACGCAAGTTTGTTATGTTAGAAGATTATGATGGAGGCTATGTAAGATTTGGTAATGATGCACCATGTCCGATGAAAGGTAAAGGATCTATAACACTTCTTGACAATGCAAGATGCAATGATGTTTATTGGGTTGAAGGTTTGAAATACAATTTGTTGAGTGTAGCACAGCTAAACAATACAGGTTACCGAATAGAATTTCAGAAGGGAATTGTCAAAGTTCATGACAAGAATGGAAAGTTAGCTGCTATCGAGACACAAACAAAAGGCAACACATTTCACCTTGACTCAACTCAGAACAAGTGTCTGTATGCAAAGATAGATGATATCTAGTTATGGCATAAAAGGTTTTGTCATGTAAATTTTGATAATCTGATCAAAATAAGTAAGAAGCACCAAGTAAGAGGTCTACCGAGTCTTGAAAAACCTAAGAATGCTATGTGCCGAGGATCCCAGATGGGTAAGATGACAAGATCAAGCTTTACAAGTAAGTCTTACAATTCTAAGGGAATTTTAGATCTTGCGCACACTGATCTTTGTGGTCCTATGAAAGTTCAAAGTTATTATGGTGATAAATATTTCATATTGTTTGTGGATGACTATTCAAGGATGATGTCAGTAATGTTTTTAAAAGAAAAATCGGAAGTTTTTCAAATGTTTAAATGGTACAAGGCAAGAGTTGAAAATGAAACAGGAAGATAACTGAAATGTCTTAGATCAGATAGAGGAGGAGAGTTCACATCTGATGAGTTCAACTTATTCTGCAATGATCATGGTATTAAAAGACAAGTCTATGCACTGAGAACTCCACAACATAATGGAATAGCTGAGAGAAGAAACACATCTATTGTGGATTGTGCTAGAACACTGATGATTGAAAAGAAAGTGCCACAAATATTTTGGAGAGAAGAAATAAGCACTACAGTTTACACCCTGAACCAAGTACAACTGAAGAAAGGTACTTTGAAGACACCATATGAAATCTAGTATGACAAGAAACCTAATTAAGTTATTTTAAAATATTTGGAAGTAGATGCTATGTACATAAAGATGATAGAAATGGCAAGTTTGATCAGAAAAGTGAAGAAGGAACATTTCTAGGTTATTCTTCTAGAAGCAAAGCATTTAAATGTCTAATCAAATCATCTAACAAAATAGTAGAAAGTGCAAATGTGAAAATTGATGAATTTGCAAAAAGAAATGTTGAAGGAAATTCCAAAGAACCAGAAGATTATGATGAATTTGTCTATGTTCAATCAACAAGTCCTACTGAGATAACTGTTGAAGAAAATATCCAGTTACTGAGTGATGAAGAAGATCATACAGAGCCTACCGAGCCTATATTAGCCAAGTATGTCAGAAGACATCATGCACCAAGTCATATTATAGGAGATAAGGATGATCCAGTGATGACAAGGAACAAACTGAGATAGAACACATGTCCGATATCTGAATTTGAACCGAGAATAGTGCAAGAGGCATTTAACAATGAAGATTGGATAAATGCTATGATAGAAGAGATTGATCAAATCAAGAAGAATGACACATGGACACTAATCCCAAGACCAAAGGACAAAAATGTTCTCAGTACAAAGTGGATTTTCAGAAACAAGCTAAATGAAAAAAGAGAGGTCATTCGAAATAAAGCAAGAATAGTTTGCAAAGGTTATGCTCAAGAAGAAAGAATTGATTATGGTGAAACTTTTGCACCTGTGGCTAGACTTGAAGGAGTAAGAACATTGTTGGCATATGCTGCTTTCAAAAACTTCCAGGTATAGCAAATGGATGTCAAATTTGCATTTCTGAATGGAATATTAGAAGAAGAAGTTTTTATTGAACAACCTGAAGGATTTGTTGAAGACAATAATAAAGATCAGGTATGTAAATTGAACAAAGCATTACATGGTCTGAAACAAGCACCTAGAGCATGGTATGAAAGATTGCACTCTTATTTGATTAAGATTGGTTTTATAAGGACAAGTGAGAATAGCAATATGTACATGGAGAATGATGGAAATGGAATACTGATCTCAGCCATATTTGTTGATGATATTATATTTTGTGGAAATGACTCTCTATGTAAGAACTTTGGAAATGAAATGCGCAAAGAATTTGAGATGTCATTAATCAGTGAGATAAAGTATTTTATAGGTTTATAGATACTGCAAATGAAAAATGAGATTTTCATTACTCAATCCAAGTACATAAAGGAAATCTTGAAGAAATTTGGAATGGAGGATTCAAAACTAGTAAGTACTCCTATGACTACCAACTGTAAACTATCAAAGAATGATGAATCTGCATCTGTTGATGAGATACTTTACCGATCCATGGTTGGAAAACTACAATATGTTGTTCACAGCAGACTAGACATAGCACATGCAGTATGTATAGTTGCAAAATTCTCTGCAGATCCTAAGGAAACACACATGACATCAATCCAAAGAATTTTTAGATACTTGAATGGCACAGAGGATTATGGCTTAGTATATTAGAAAGGAAATGATTTTGATTTAAAAGTTTATACTGATGTTGATTGGGCAGGCAACATTGATGACAGGAAAAGCACAAGTGGAGGAGCTTTCTTTTTAGGAGAAAGACTAGTGAGTTGGCTTAGCAAGAAACAAGGATGTGTTTCACAGTCAATAGCAGAAGCTGAATACGTTGCTGCAATATTGAATTGTACCAACATAGCATGGATCAAACAACTGTTGGAAGGTATAAATGAGAAAGTTACCAAGCCAGTAACTATATTCTATGATAATACTAGTGCCATTAACATTTCGAAGAATCCTGTTATGCACTCTAAGACAAAGCACATCTCTATCAAATATCATTATCTTAGGGAAGAAGCTCAAGAGAAGAAAGTGGTGTTGGAGTATGTTAGCACAAAGGAAAAAATAGAAGATATCTTCACCAAGCCACTACCAAGCAACACTTTTGAATATCTCATAAGTAAGTTAGGGGTCCTACCCCTATCTTCTACTCACTGACCGAGTTCATTGAAAGCATCAATTCAATGACTATCGAATATATTTTTAGAGTTGATGCTGATTTATACACTTTAGGATGTTTTCTAAAGGTGTGAAGGAAATAATACAGGAAATAATGTAAGATACAATACAGGGAACAAGAATTGAAGATAAAATGCTCTGATCGAGACTAAGTTGACACATTACATCAGGAAATCACTTCATACAGGAAGAAATTATGTTTTAGTTCTTTACTTTTTGGCATTGTTGTCAAAGGGGGAGAAGACTGATTGAAAAGACTGAAACTGAAGATTGATAAAAGAGGGAGAAGACTGGAGAAAAGAGGAGAAGTCTACTGTATGGGGGAGAATTCTGATAACAGGAAGAGAGCATTTCAGCATTTCAGAATCATAGCAATCTGAATCTTTTTAAGGTCAAATCAATTGGTTTTGCCATCAATGCCAAAGGGGGAGATTATTGCCATTTGGCATTATAACAGACAATGGGAGATTGTTGGCATTTCAATAAGGATATTGAGAAGGTTGTTGATGATTATGGATATAACTGATTAAGGATGTTTACTGTCTTGATATTATTATTTTGTCATTGATGTCAAGAAATTGATTTTCTAATTCAGTATGATGTTGCCATATCTTGAGAAGTATGATTTGAAGAGTATAAAGATGTCAATAAAAGACACAGAAAGAATATGATGAATAAGGTATTCAATGGGCAACTATTACCGAGTCAGACAATGATGAGATCATGATGTTTAGATTTTTTTAACATCATACATATGTTGTAAATTATAAGGTTAATACTATACTATGTTATTGAGCAAAGAACCTAGTTGGTAAACCCTAAAGTTATCGCTATCGGTTAATGATGGCAGAATGTCTACCAAGTAAAGTTTAGTATTTACCAAGTTGTAACCGAGCTGTAAAAGAATACATTAAATGGTTACATGTGCTATTTAATGAAGGAAGCTGATGAGCTGGAACTGATTAAATGATTGGTATGCCGTGCATGAAGTTTGTTAATGAATCTATGGCAAAGGAAAATCGGCATGAAGATCTATAGCTCAGATTGAACCGCAATACCCTAGCACAAGTTCCAAGAAATGTATGCAAGTTCCAAGGTAGGGTAAAACATTTTTAAATCAAAGGATACATTGAACCTGGTCAAAGTTTGAAGATCTGATGGCTATTATTGATCATGGGAAATGTGATCAAGAAGATTAAGCAGTTGGTGAGTTGTTTATAAATAGGGAAATATTGATAAACAATGTATGCGGGCAAATGTATGCACAGGGATGCTACATAGTGATTACCGAGCACAGAATCTTGAAGACCTGTTTGAATAACAGAGTATAGAAGCCCAGCAGATGGATAAGATTAGTTCTATGTCTAGATTGTATTGAGCAAATAAGAATCTGCTTTAGCATTTTAAATGTGAAGTTGCAGATAGATTTTTATTACTGTTATTTTGTGAAAGTGACAGAAAATCTCTTAATCGAGTGGACTTAACAGTCTTATTTGTAAAACCCTCTAGCAAGGTGACATTCTGATTGAGTGTTTGAAATCCTTTAACAAGGTCACTTCTAACAAGGTGAAGATCCTAATAGATGTGAGGGAAATCCCTTAACCGGGTCACATCTAGCAGTGTGTTTGTAATCTTTAATAGGATTTGCTTTTAACTAAGCATACTCTAGAAGAGTATATTTCTTAGTGGGTCTGAAATCCTACAGTGGTTTTTTCCCTATTTGGGTTTCCACGTTAAATCTGGTGTTATGAGGTTTATGATGTTTATATGCTTTTGAGTTTGCATGTTTAGTAGTTTTGGTTATATTATTGAAGTATATGTTACCGAGGTTGAATTTGATGTTTTTATGGAAGATTAAGTTTGTATGATTCACCCCCCCCTCTCATCTTGTTGGCTATTGGATCTATACTTCCATTAAGTATCAGAACTATCAAAGTGTTGCCAGTATTAAAGAATGGATAGATGAGATTGAAATGACCAAATCTAAAAATGCACAAATTTTTCAGCATAGTGATGAAGATGAATCCGTGAGTGGATATATTTCTTATGATGCTGAAGGTGACTCTTATTCTCAGCATGACAGTGTAGATGTGTATTCAGAGCAAAAAGAGAATTGTGAGAACATAAGTTGTTGTTCAAATAGTCTTGATCTTCTTAAGATTTCAGATTTGAATGATATAGATTACCTTGCTATCAATATCAATCCACAAAGTGTTTGCAATCAAGGTTATGAAACTATGTTGCAACATATAGAAACACTTTATGATCATCATGATAAAGGTCATGATGTAGATGCAAGTTGTTTTAATGACAAAACAAATGTTCATGAAGACATGAACACTATAGATTAAATGCATACATCTAATTAGGACAATGCTTACAACACAAAAGATGAAGCCAAGGAAAATTAAAATGAAGGAGAAGGTTTACTAAGTAACGAACAAATCTTAGAACTCTTTGATGTTGATCTTAAGAGGTATACATCCAAAAATGTCCCCAATATCTCATACCCAATTAGTATATGTTTTGATACTGATGATATTCTTGAAGGTGTGAGGTATGATACATATGATATTTCTTTCCCTACATTTGATTTGAATAATGGACAAGATGAAAATGCATATAAGGTTGATAAATGTGATAATGTGGATTCATATGTTGATATGAACTCAGAATTTGATATGCATTGTGTGGATCTTGGTGTTAAAGAGAAAGAGAAATCTGAAGTGATATTCCTAGATTTGCAATTGGTAAATGAACCATTGATAGGGGATCATGCATTTTCATGTTTACAAAAGGATGATATAAGGTGTAATCAACATGCTAAGTTGCATTCATTTTATGAGGAAGTGTTCCTCTCTAGTTTGCAAGCCTGTATTATAGATGAGTATTTTCTATTTTTGCAAACTAGCAATCAACATGTACCTAATGTTCCCAGTGATCAGATGGAGCAAGAATATTTTTGTTTTCAACTGGGAAATAATTATAAATAATATGATAGTTATGTGTCATTTGATGGTCATCATTTTGAAGTGGGATATGTTTTTCAAAGATTGAATGATTACCAACATGTTGATTATGTTTTATGTGATGAGCTGATGAGAAGTTGTAGATTTTGTGATCAAGCAAATGTAAATGAAACTTTTAGCTTACCCCCGATTCATGGAAATGAGAATCATGTGTTTGATAGAGGTAAGCATAGATTCCAATTTTGATGGCCTGGAGCCATATGTAAATAAGTTCTATTGTATAGTCGCTTTGCTTTGAGTTGTGTGGTTTTCAATAAGCAGCCTTGTTGTTGGGTGGAATGAGGAACCCCTATTTTGGAGAGTAAGGATCATTGAAGATTCTAAAATAGGAAGAAGTGTCATGTTTTTTGGATGGTCTTCTCTGCCAAAGATTTTGAATTCTTGTGTTGATCTCGCAATCAACCATCCCCAGTCAGCGCCACTATTGGGACCTATAAAAAATTTGAGATTTTGAGTGGCCCATTTAAAAATTATGCTCTGCACTTTCTAATGGAACTTGATGAGTCTATTATCACTGTTTCAAATATGTTGAAAATCTTACCTTTTAGCTGTTGGCATCTGTCGAAATTCAGAATTTGACCTTTGCCTGCGAGTTTATGGTTCTGAGGGTTTAGGGTTTTTTCTTTTTCATGAAAACATTTAGAAAATTAAACATTTGTAGCACATTGTTGTAATTCATATTGAACTTGAACCTTTTTGGTTCAAGGTTCAAGATTCAACCGTTTCTCTTGCGTGAGTCATGGCTTTAAAATACTTTTTAGTAAGAAAGTGAGAATGCGTTATGTCTGTTTTGAACAATTTGCAAATCAGTTCAAGGTTCATGGTTCAAAATGTCCCTTTATTTTTATCCAAAGTCTTTTCTTGTCATTTTTCAACTTAAGTGGAAGTGTTTGTGCATCATCAAGAGGGGGGCCCTTTTAAGTCTAGGCTTGGGTGGGTTCTGATAAATTTTAATTTTGCCTAAGTCTTATGTCTTTTCCTATGTATCTATCAAGCTTCCTAAGGATCGAGCAGGTTCTTGTTGATCTCATGGCTGTCGCTATACCGTAACCCAAAAGTGCTCGAAGGTTATTCACCATGACATGGCGACTAAGTGGTGGGACCCATGAGAAAGGTGTGAATCGCAGAAAGTCCAAGAAGGTCTCAAGTCAGGTTTTCAAACTATCTCGTTGACCCGATGGAAAGTGCTAAGGTGAACCTTTTATCCCACATTGGCCGCGGGGAGGAGCACTTCAGTATTTATGTGCAAGGGCGCATATATCTTAAGTGTCAAAGCTTATGGGCTTTTGGCAAGTGGCAGCTCAAAAGTGGTGGCCCCCCCTTGCACATCTCAAAGAGCCCAAAATTTTGCAGTTGTAGACACATAAAAATTTTCATTAATTTGTCCAAATTTAATTTCAAATTTTCTGAACATCAAGCGAGTCCTTATTATTACATTATTATTTCTCCATAATTCAGTATTCACAATTTCCATCTTTTATTGTATTATTATTAATATCTCACCATTTATCCATTAAATTTATTAAATAAAACATTTATCATATTCATTTATATGCCTTCATGCATTCACCTTATATACATTTCTCTATTTATTTAATAAAACCCCTTAAATATCCCCTCCTACCACTTACCATTTCCCACTTACCATTTCCCATTTACCACTCATCTTGTATTATCCCATATTCATCCCACAACATGAACTCGCCCAAACAAAATCTATTTAAACAAAGCCCCCTCTCTTATTTGAGGATCTCATCTTTATGCGTCGAACTTATGTCAATTTGAATTCTTCACCATCTTTGCATTTTGAGTACTCATCACAACTTTTGCATTCAAAATTCATTGCTTGCATCTCCTGAGATTTTTCATGCATTCTTGCATTTCATATTTTTTGATCAATCACACATATTTATTTTAAAATTATCTCCATTCAACATAGCCTCTTATACACAATGCTCTAAGAGCTAAATCTTAAAAGTACAAGATCTTGGTTGAGAGGAGAGCAATGGAGGCAAATTCCTGTTAATGCATGTGTATTTCTTTGTTTAGTTTGGCTTTGCATGTGTGTGTTTTGCAGGTACTTCATTGTTGGATGTTGGAAGAAGCCAAATCCATGATTTAGTTTCCTATTTCCTCCATCTACAATTGGCACGTGCGGTGGGACATACATTCTTGTCCTTTCATAGATTTACTACTCGCTTGATAGAAAACACTTGATTTGCATTGTCATTTTGTTTTTAACTATTTGACTTGCAGGTTGACTAGAAGAACTGATTGCTTTGTTTGCAGGTTGTTGAAGATAACTCTTCATTGTTAATCCTCATTGAGTTTGGTTGCCACATTTTGCCATTATCCAAATCTTCAACTTTTGCATTTCCTGTAATCACAGTAGTCACATATTTTCCTGTGATCTCTTTTAGATAGCATTCTTGCCCCAAATCTTCATCCTTTGCACAATATATTTATCGAAACATTTTTTCAAAAAAAAAAATAGAACCTGGAGATGCATGCATTTTAAATTATTTTTACTAAAAAAAAAAAGAGAGTTTTCTGTAAGCATTTTGGCAGACGTTTTTCTTCCATTTGTTTCCGGGCGACATCTTTTTTTTGGGCGTTTTAATTCTTTTTCAAAGGCAGCCTGGAAGACACCCCATACAGCCTGCAAAGCAGCTCGACGTGAGGCTGCCAAGGTTGCCACGTGAGGGGCTATCCTTTACCTCTTGAGGCCTACATTTTAAAAAGAAAACATAAGTTTTCAGCTTTTTATTAAAAAACTTAACTTTTTTTACTTTTTTAAGTTAGTTTTTTTTTTTTTTAATTTAGTGTTTTAATTAGTTTTTTAGATTTTTCTAATTAGTTTTTTTATTAGATTTTAGATTTTGTTTTGTTTTTTAATTAGAATTAGAATTTTGTTTTGTTTTTTTAGTTAGATTTTAAATTTTGTTTGTTTAGATTTTTTTGTTTGTTAATTAGTTTTTTTAAGTAGATTAGAATTAGATTTTTAATTTGTTAGTTAAATTAGATTTTAATTTGTTTATTATAATTAGTTTTAATTTGTTAGTTAGATTAGATTTTTAATTTGTTAATTAGAATTAGATTTTTAAATTGTTAGTTAGTTTAGATTTTTATTTTGTTAAATAGATTAAATTTTAAATTTTTGTTAATTAGACTAATGTTTATTTTTGTGTCAGTGTGTTTTGATCTCTTTTTGTGAACTAATCTTTGTTGCTTTGTGTGATTGTGCAGGTTCTCTCTTGTGACATCCAATCTCGTGTGTCAAAAGCAATATCTTGAAACTATTAACATTGTTTGATGCAGGACACATGTCGAAGAAATGGTAATTTGAAACAGATTGTCTGATTTTTTAGATTAGATCACATTTCAAATTGGTGCTTTAAAATTGAACAAGTGTCTTTTGTGTTTTGAGCATTAGGCTCTTTTGTGTTTACCTTTTAGAGGGCCTACCTCTCCAGAAGCCCTTAAGGCTCGGTTAGAGGGAACGACCCAAGTGGTAATGGGCTAAAGCCAAGCTCTTCCGAACCACTATAAATAAATGTGTTTGTGACGAAAGTTGCAAGCAACGAGTGCTGATTAGTTCATACCGATGACATGTCTCCCCATAAACCCTATAGAGCACAACCTATATAGGCTGGGAGCCTTCCTTAACAGAGTGTATGCTACTGCATGTATGGCCACTCGAGCAGATGCCCTTACTAGAAACCATTTGTGTTAGAAGCCAAAACTCTTCTAGTTGTTAACGCAGGAGGTCAGACCTCTGAAGCGGCTCACATTCTTACTATTCTTAGTAGAGATAAAAAGTTCACCACAGGGAGTTTTCATGGGAATTGATGCTTGGCTACCTCAGAGAAGTGAGTGTCGAGGGTGGAGCCAGTGGGGTCAAGCATCTAAGTATCCGTTCTGAATTGCGTAGCTCGGGGTAACCCCCCAAGTGAGATTCAACAACTATTGTCCTGGCCAGCCTTAGGATTGTGCTTGAATGTGTTTTTATTGCAAAATCAAACAAGCATTTTGTTTGCCATGTTTTCAGAGTGTGTTCACAAACAAACAAGAACATTTCACAATCAACACCACACTTGAAATTGAAACACTTTACAAAAACCTTGGTCTAAGCTTTGAAGTATCCATCCACATTGTAAAACAACATTGTCCTTGAAATGTTGAACTTGTGTTCTCAAAACAATCATTTCAAATCTCTTGAGACATCACTTTTGGAGTTTTGATCTTTTAGGTCCTCATATAGTCACATCATTCTAGTTTCCCATACCCTTTTAGGTCCTTGCATAGTCTTCACCTAGTTGCACCTTTCATCCTTGCACATCTTATTTAATCATACCTAGTCTTTGCATATCCCCCCTAGATCAAACCCATGCATAATCCCCTTGGATCCATACCCATAATCTTTGCATAGCCTTTCATCATTACTTTAGGACATAACCTTAAACCCTGCACAAGTTCCTTAGGTCATTTCATCATTGGTCCTAGCATTTCATTATTATTTGCATACCAAAATCCAAAAAAAAACCAAAAACATTGCTTGCACTTAGGATTTCTCATCTTAGGACTGACATCAACTTTTGATCATCAATCCCCCTTATCACTTGAGGCACATCTTCCTTGAGTTAGGAAATCTATCAGTTTCCTTGAGTTGTTATTCCGCTTAGAGTTCATCATCTCCTATTATAGCATGCCCTCTCTTTGATAGCTTATCCTTGTGTTTATCCATCATAGCAAAAGTCAAACCCCACATTGGAAATATTTTGCATCAACTCTTTAGCACATTCCCTTCTCAATAATGTCACATAGATTGCATTTTTGTATTGATCCTTACCACTTCCTAATCTCACTTATATCATATAGTTCCCCCTTTGCACTTTAGTGCTTTCATCATACCTAGAGTCTCATACATTGTCCTAGGTCAAAGATCAGAACTATCGTAAATCTCCATGGCTACCTTGGCCCAACAAATTCAAGAGCTCAAGATAGAAATATCTGACATTCAAGTTCAACAAAATGAATCAATGACCCCTTTTGAGAAACAAATTCATGATATCAACAGTGACAAACTTCAAGGAATGCTAAATTGACTATATAAGGTGGAACAATAAATAATTGAAATTCAAAAGCCAAATCTTAAGAAAGATCACATGAATTCTTCACTAAGACAACAAGACATTTGTTCTAAGTATCCCCTAGATAGATAGTTTACACCATTGGGGCAATCTATTGAGTCAGCTTTGAAAGAGCTTCTTGAGCACAATCTTATCATACTGCCTAACAAAACTACATGGGGATGTGAATTTTTGAGCAATTATTGTGAATATCATAGACATAACAAACATAAGATTCAAGACCTCCTTGATAATGGTATCATTGAAATTTAAGATCCTAATGACTCATCTATAGAGAAACAAGGCAGTACTCTTAAGAATGATCAAAATAGTACACCTATGTCTAGCAAGGATCTATATGTGGCCTCTATCTCTTCCATGATGCCTTCATCTCCTAAAACTTCTCAACAAAAATCCATACCATCTCCTTCAAACAATGAACATAATGGTGAAACTTCTCATGTTGAACCTCCAAGGATATCAACAGTACAAATCCAAGCTAACCCATTATTTTATATAAATCCTTTATATGATTAAGATATCTTAGATCCTATGCCATCATGCACTCCAATTCCAATCATACCCACTCTATAAGGCCCCATCCAAAATGCTTTACCATTATGCAAAAACATGAACACCTTCCAAGGATCCCCCATGCATATTGCAAACACTACCCCTTCCTTAGAAGTGGCTCCATGTCAAGAGGATAATCTGAAAAATGAAGAAATGAGTTCTATCATAAATCAAGATCAAGACACCAAAACTCTCCAATCCCATCTGATGGTTGAAAAAGATCCTACCTCCCTAGAATCCCATGATGATCCCCTTGTACCTTTCTATTTCTTCCAAGATGATCCCCTTCCATCTCAAGAGAGAAGCATCCTTCCAAATCCTATTCCTAATCCACTTCCTAAGCAAGATCATGATGCCTCTTCCACCTTTTCAAATGGTCCTACTCAAAATTAAGTGTCAAACACCCTTCCTACTCTATCCAATGGTCCTCTTCCATGTCAATATCAAAGTATCCCTTTATTCCCTTGTCATAATTCTCCATGTTTGCCTCAATATTCCATCATTCCCATAAAGCCTTCCCATTATCCTATCATTCCTTGCAAGACACCTCCACCTCAAAGTGGACTTGCCTCTAGCATCAAAAGTAAGAAAAAACCCTTTGTTAAAAAGATCTTCCAAAGCATCCATTATCAAAGAAAAGGGTTAGACACTCATGAACAAGGTATATTAGAACCCCCTGATATAAAGAAAATCTTGATTATAATGGCTACATTGCTCACTCTCAAGATGTTGGTATCCCTCATAAATTCTACATTTATCCAGTTAAATCCAAATACATGCCTTCCCCTTCACCCCTTCCATCTATTTTAGGTCCCTATATCCCTCCATCCCTTATGTGGGATCGACAAAGGCACACATCTTCGAGCACCTTCCATCCATCCACAATACCTTCATATCATTCCTATCCATCTACACATTTTTTTCCTTCTCCAAGCAATTTGGATGCCAAGCATACAAGTCATGAGTCAAACAATCCACATGCATTTAAGGATCAACATGTCCCATCTAATCGACATGTAAAAACAAATAAAAATGTGATCCAAAAAGAAAAAGAGATATACAAAAGGCCACAAAGGCCCGTTCTGGAAAAGAAAGAAATTTCAAAAACCATATGGGTTCCTAAGGTGCTTATAGAAGCAATGCATTCCAAGACAGTACAAAAGAAAGAAATTTCCAAAAGGCCACAAAGGCCCACAAAGAAAGAAGAAAATTCAAAATGTGTCTGGCCTCCCAAGTCTTACACCGAGGAAATGCATTCTAAAGTATTACAAAAGAATGAAAAATTAAGAACCATGTGGATTCCCAAGTCACTCGTATAGGAATTGCACACTAAAGAAAAATCAAAATTGGCATTCAAGTTTTCTACCCTAGCTTCTCCCACATCCACTATCCTAAAACCTATTTCACCTCCTACATCCATTTTGGCTCCTTGTGTCCTAAAATCCACCTCAATCTTTCCATCAAAATCACAAACTCTGAAATCCACTATTCCTCCACTAGCCCACCACCCCTCAAGGTGCATGCCAATGTTGATCTTGCCAGCATTTCCATCTAGCCATGCACAATTCTTCCAACATCCCATCCATTATCCAACACCTATGTTATATCCTTCCATCCCTCTTATCCAATCCTTTGCATAAATCCATATAACCTTTCCATCTTATCATCCATTTCATCTCCCTTTACCATCATCCTATCGACATCTTTGAGCATACCTTCAATAGCCATGGATCGTTATAGAACATCTTTCAAGGGTATTATCCAAAGAACAACTTGATTCCTGAGTCATATCTCCTATCATGTATCCATTACCTTTCAAAAGTTCAAAAAAGTCAACAAAAAAAAAACATGAAAGAAAGAAGTCAAAATGAAAGAAAAAATGAAAAAGATGAAAAAAAAAGAGAAAAAGAAGAAAAAAAAAGAAAAGAAAAAAAAGTGAAAAATCAGAAAAAGTAAAGAGAAAAAAATTCATCCACTGGTGAAAACCTGGCAAACAAGCACCTTGGGTAAGTACCATGATGAAAACCTAGCAAACAGGCATCATGTGTAATCCATTATCTTCTTGCACTATTCACTGGGGGCAAGTTACATCTGTGTGCATCCATCTATTATCCCTTATTCACTCTATATCCATCCATATCCCTTTTTCCACCTTTGATCTTGACAAGGTTAAGGACCTTTGTAGGCTTTGTGTGTCATATTTATTGTACTTGATCCACACCCTTTAGCTCCTATCCTTCATTATCACCCTTCAAATTGTGTATCCTATCTACGTCCTAGCCAAATCTATCCCTTGATCTTGATCCGAACTAAGGACATAAAATGTAACAAACCTCTTGACATGGTCATTTCTCTGGACCATATGACATTAGTTACACCATACCCTTGCTTTATATTGCTATATCCGGTCCTTGAGCTTGGATTAACATGCTACCCTATTCTAAGATAGTCCTTGACAATCACATAAGCTTTCTCCATCATTCGCTTATCCATTCATGTCCTATTCATTCATTCATGCACTCAAAATCCCTTTTACCTTGCTAGACACAAGGGGCAAACATGAAAAAATCATAAAATATCCTGAAAAAATCTTAAAAATCATAAAATGTCCTGAAAAAATCTTAAAAATCATAAAATGTCCTAAAAAAATCTTAAAAATCATAAAATGTCCTGAAAAAATCTTAAAAATCACAAAATGTCTTGAAAAAATCTTTAAAATCATAAAATGTCCTGAAAAAATCTTAAAAATCATAAAATGTCCTAAAAATATCTTAAAAATCATAAAATGTCCTGAAAATATCTTAAAAATCATAAAATGTCCTGAAAATATCTTAAAAATCATAAAATGTCCTGAAAATATCTTAAATGACCTGAAAAAAACATTCATAAAACCCCTAAATATTATAAAACTCCAAAAACATGCAATAAACATTGCAATGACACAAACACTTCGGACAAACATGCAACTTTGGAACTTCAATGGACTCATGATAGGATGAGACTTAAATTGAGCAAACAGAACAACATCTGATCAACTTATACACCCGAACCCATCAACTGTGAACAAAAAAATCATTCAACATGAAACATATTGTTTGCTTATTTTGTCTTTATTGTTTTTTATTTTCCTTTTTAGTGACGTGTCTTTTATCTTTTTCGGGATGTCTTTGACTAGAGATTTTATCTCCAGGATGTCTTTGACTAGAAAGGCAAGGATGGGGCATGTTCACTTGTTTGCTGCTTGCGCTTAAGATCATCGAGGACATATTGGTCTGATACACACTGAGGCATTCCTTTACTATCTGATATATTTTCTTTCTCTTAATTGACTATTTCATTTGGGTCTAATTGATATCCAAATGATTTTTTTTTTCCTTTTGCTATAATAAGCTCGATGATGATACAAGCACTTAAAAAGCACAAGAATTCTCATCGCTTTCATATCCTCTTTCTCATCATTCTTCATAATCATCACTTTTCTCTTCTCATCCTCCTCATCTATCTTTTTCATCATTTCTTTCATCATCTTCTTCCTTCTTCTTATTGCAGCAAGATCAATTAAACACTTTATCCAACTGATGCATGTCTTTGAATCTTTAATCTCTTTATTAACCACCTTGCTTCTTGCAATCCCAATGCCCTGGATCGGTCAATCAATCATTGGATCACCTTATCTTGCGCTAGCATCAATCCCTATCAGCTTAATCAGCTTATCAATTCGGCTATACTGGTCATTTCCATCAATGGTTCAATTACGCCTCATCAACTGTGCATTTCTATCAAATGTACATCTCAACCTAATCACTTGCGCAATATCAATCATCCAATCTTCTCTCTCGTGATCTATCGAGAGATCAATCCCCATCATTCTGTTTGATCAATCTCTTGAGGGGGCATAACCAATCAATCATCATTCTTACCAAGACACCTCTGGGGCATATATCAGTTGATCATTTTCTTTGAAGCAACGCGACATGATGCATTGTCTCAAATAGGGGCAAAATGTAGACACATAAAAATTTCCATTAATTTGTCCTCATTTAATTTCAAATTTCTCTGAACATCGGGCGAGTCCTTATTATTACATTATTATTTCTCCATAATTCAGTATTCACAATTTCCATCTTTTATTATATTATTATTAATATCTCACCATTTATCCATTAAATTTATTAAAAAAAATATTTATCATATTCATTTATACGCCTTCATGCATTCACCTTATATACATTTCTCTATTTATTTAATAAAACCCCTTAAATATCCCCTCGTACCACTTACCATTTCCCACTTACCATTTCCCATTTACCACTCATCTTGTATTATCCCATATTCATCCCACAACATGAACTCGCCCAAACAAAATCTATTTAAACAAAGCCCCCTCTCTTATTTGAGGATCTCATCTTTATGCATCAAACTTATGTCAATTTGAATTCTTCACCATCTTTGCATTTTGAGCACTCATCCACAACTTTTGCATTCAAAATTCATTGCTTGCATCTCTTGAGATTTTTCATGCATTCTTGCATTTCATATTTTTTGATCAATCACACATCTTTATTTTATAATTATCTCCATTCACCATAGCCTCTTCTACACAATGCTCTAAGAGCTAAATCTTAAAAGTACAAGACCTTGGTTGATAGGAGAGCAATGGAGGCAAATTCCTGTTAATGCATGTGTATTTCTTTGTTTAGTTTGGCTTTGCATGTGTGTGTTTTGAAGGTACTTCATTGTTGGATGTTGGAAGAAGCCAAATCCATGATTTAGTTTCCTATTTCCTCCATCTACAACAGTAAAAGGGCAAGTTAAACAATGAGCAAGTTGAATGCAGATCCATGACCATCGCTATACCACCATGTGAAGGTGATCAACTATTAATAGCTGTGACTTGGCAACTGATGAGGTTGGACACAAGTGGCGGACACATGGTGACACTGTGGCATAGGATGTAACCGCTTAGAGGAGCTAAGGGTCAAGTAGATCAACAAAGATCAATGGTGATCAAGATGGATCCAATGGTTGTCACTATGTCGCAACGTAAAAATGCTCACCAGATATCGCCTATGACTTGGTGAAAAACCACTAGCGATGAAACGTGACCGATAGTTAATGCAAGTGGTTGAGCCAGGCAGTTCATTCTAGTGGTTAGTGGAGGTCGTGCTAAGGTGTTAGAGTGGAGAGCCTGGAATGAATACCCTTGCAATAGGTGGCACCCAGTTGTGAACTTGGAGCCAATCAAAGGGTGCCATGTGGTAGATAGGTGGCATATCATCAAGGTGTATATTGAGCATACCATGGCTTCGATGGACCTCTAAATGGACTCACCAAAGCATCAGTTTCATCAACATGAAAGGTGTCGATGAAACTAGGGTTTTGATAAGACATGAAAATGGATAGTTGAAGAGGAAGTTTGGCCGAAAGAATGATGCTGAACAAACCAAAGGAAGTGGTGGGTCCGGTGGCACCAACGTGGTGGATGAGGCCCCACTCAGATGGATTAGGTGGCAAACTAGAGGTTGATGCATGACAGACCCGACAAACATGTGGTGCCTAGGTAGATCTCATAAGGGAATCAAGGAGTGCCATGTGGTGACACACGACAAAAGGAAGCAGATCTGCCAAGGTTAATGGTCGGGCAGATCAAGGAAGATCGGACGGTAATGCAAAAGATCCGATGATGGTCACTATATCGTGATGAAAAGATGCCCATCGAGTTATCATCGTGACTTGGAAAAAAAGCATGTGCGGAAAAGGAAAGAGGCCACGCATTAAGAATTGAGTAGGTTGAGGAAAGATCTACGACCATCGCTATACCGCCATGTGAAGAATCGTGATTGTTATCCCATGCGACATGACAACTAGCCAGGTGGCGGTTGAGGTGGCCTTTCAAGTGGGCTTAGTGCGAATCAAGTTGTGCCACGTATTAGGGAGTAGAAGAAGAATCAAGGCAGGATCAAGTCTAGTGGCAAGACCAAGTGGCCATCTAGATGGATCCAAAGGCAAATCAGGATGTGCCATGTGTTTGGCCTGTCAGAAGAGAAAGTGATAGAGGGAGTGGCTCAGGCGAGATAAGGGTTAGGAAAGTCAAGGTAGATGAACGGTAATCTGAGGGAGATCAATGGCTGTCCCCAAGTCACAACAAAAAGTTGCTCAATGGCTAATAGCCGTGACTTGGTGACCAAGAGGTGGGGCCCGATAGAAAAGAAGAGCAATCCAGAGGAAATAAAGAACAAGAAAGTATGAGGGAGATCGACAATGGTCACTGATCTGCAGTCCAAAGATGCATGATGAATATCCATTGCAGATCAACAACAAGGAAGAAAAAAAGAGCTTCATTCTAGCGGTGAGTCAAGGCAGTGTTGAGGTGGTAGGATAAGGACCTCAGAAATAATCCAGAGGTGCCACATGGTGAAGATTCATGGTAGAGATCTACATGGGAATTGAAAAGATTTAAAATATAATTTCTGACTCTGGTGAAAAGGCAGAAAATTAAATGACCGACCTGCAGAGGGATTAATGTGCCTAAGGGATTACTTTTTGCCTCATATATAATTGTTATATATCATTAGAAAGCTCTTGATCCAAGGAATTTTATTCTGAAATCAAGTGTAACCCACGACAAGTTTTTTTGGGGTAGTTTTCTCAGGATCTCAGATTAGATTTTTCAGTCAGAAAGATTGGATGTTCTGCAGGCCAAGTTGTGCAAGACAATTAATGCTAAAATATAGGGTAGTTTTCATTGTCAAATAATGAAATATGATTTTGTCCTCCCTTCTTATTCAAGAGTCTTCTCATTTTGTAGGGGTTCCATATTTTTGTGAGCAAGGCTCCATAATCTTGGTTTCCAATTCTGAGCTTTTTGCCAAATTTGTAATACAATGTCCCTTTTCAAGTAATAGAATATCTTCTTGTTGTACATGTTTTCTGTTGCAGGTCACATATATGTAAGGCATATATACAATTTATTGGATTGTCTCTAGGCCTTCTCTTATTCTCAATGAATCCAGTCTTCAAGGGAGTTTGGGTTTGTCCTCTCAAAGTGGGAGTATAATGAGTGTTCTCAGGTACTCTTCAAGGAAGAGTTTAAATTCTATGAATAATCATTTTGGATGTAGGATAATGTCTGGATATGTATGATCCTCTGTTTGAGTTTAGAATGTATTAATTTTAGGCATTAATATAGGGATATCTTTCTTAATAAATTGGATTTGCAATAGAAGTTTTCATTTGCAGATTGATGTATGACTCCATGCCCTTAGATAAGGCACTGGTCTTGCAGATTCTAGGGATTCTCAGAGATTTTAAATATCAAGTATCCATTTGCTTTCATGTTTGTAGTTTTAGTTTGTTCCATCTATCTCATGCTCCAATCTTGTTGAGATGTCAATGTAGATCTAGCCCATCTACAATAACCTCCTTGTTGTTGAGCCCTATGAGATTTATCTACTTCTATTGATGCCATATGTTTGTAACTAGTTGTATTTTATGCATCAAAAGAGTGTCCCCCCCTAGGTCTTGCAGAACCTGAAGTGTAGGAGGATCATTAGCATCCTATGTTATGTTGTCCAAGCCTTGAAGCTTTTCATTTATTGAGATTGGCTTTCTCATAGATAGTTTGTAGGTGAACTTGGGTGCCTTTTTGAGACCAACAAAATGGTGACTCTACTGGGGAGAGTCAAATAAGATAAGTCTTATACTACAGATTCATGTCTTTATTGCATAAAAGTGTTGAGTTTATTTTTCTAAAGAAAATCCTTGATCTATCTCATAGCATCTTAGAATACCATTCAGGTGTTTTGTAAAGATCAATAGTTTCATTCTTAAGTGTCCTGTAAGTGATTCACTGTGTTAAACTATTTATTTTATTCCCAAGATATTGGGTGGTGACTCTGAAGTAAAAAAAATAGTGTTCTTTTAGAAAAAAAAAATCACAGTCACTTCACAAGATTAGCAAGATGAATAGGAGAAGGAATACTAGGTCTTATATGAAGAAAAACCCTCAAGAGAAGTTCCATGAAGGGTTACCTGAACTAGTGAAGAAGGGCTAGAGAGGAGCTGTTATTCCTGAGCAGTCAGGTGAGTCATGGAAACAAAAGAGTAATCAAACGGGTAAGTCTTTTGAGTGTCCTGTATATGCAAGGTCCAATGCCTCTTCTCATGACTCTGACCATGATATTATGGGTTTTCATGTTGGCCTATTTGGAAATAATGATGATATCCAAACCATTCACCAAAGATTGTCTAATGTCACTATTTCTAGGATAGATAGGCATAGTACAAGTAATAGAGCTAGTTCCATTCCCAAAACTATGGAAGGAAATATCATCCTGATTGATATGGACCAGTTAAATGTGTCTGATTCAGAGGAAACTTTTCCGAACCAAGATGAAGTGTCTTAGGAGATTGAGGTTCTAAATCAGAGAGTACATCAATTGATTGCCATAAGAAAAAAGAAATAAATGGAAAAGGAGAATGAAACCAAATCCAAACTCATTGAAAGAGATAGGTTATTAAGATAGATTACAGAGCTTGAGTTGTTTTCTCAGGAAGAACCTAGAGGTAAACAGCAAGGCCCTATTATTAGGGAAATCCTTGATCCAATAATTTTTTCTGCACCTAAGGTTGTAGTACAACCTAGCAAAGAGGTTCACAGTGATCCCCAACCTGCCAGACCTGTTGTTGACAAAGGAAAGCAAAAAGTAGTGGGGAATAGATATGCGGGTCTAGTGTCAGGAAGTGTAGAAGGACCCCAAGGAATAATGTCACATGAGATTGAGGTAGAAAGGATAAGGAAAGAAAATGAAGAACTACAAGGGAATTTAGAGAAGGCTGAAATAGAAGCACTTAATGTCAAGTTCAGGAGAAAGATATGATGCTTGAAATATCCTCCTATAACTTTCCCACCTATAGATCATAGTAATCCTATGTCCCAACATACTTCTTCCTCTCTATTAAATACTCAACCAAGTATGAAAACAAATGCTATCCCACCTGTTAACTAATCTAATAATGCTGCCCCAAATAATTATGCTATTCCTCCAGGTACAATTCTAGAAAATCAAACCAGTCACAGATTACCCCATAATCAAAGCCATCAAAATCCTAGAGTTGGTGGATCAAACCCAAGGGTGAATACTGGAAACAACTTTATTGGAAATCAATTTCAAAGGAGAACGATAAATGTTGAACTATATAGGTCGTTGTATTTTGATGGAATTCCCAGATATCCAAACCATGTCCCTATTGAAATGAGGGATAAACTTTAGAAGTTTGCTAGGAATAATGTTGTCAGTGCTTAAGAGCATTTGAAATATTTTGGTGACATGATTAATGACTATTAAATTTCACATGAAGATGTCATCATGAAGTTGTTTGTCCAATCCTTGATTGAGGATGCCAGAAATTGGTATAGAGGGTTACCTGTGGATAGTATAGGTTCTTGGGAAGAATCCATAAATTTCTTTCAAGAGAAATATGGAGATAAGAAAAATGTGAGCTTCATGTGTTAGGATTCCCACAGATACTAAGAGGGGGGGGTGAATCAGTATCTAACTAGTAATGAGTATTTCTTAATTTGAAACATGCAGAACATAAAATAGCAGTATACCGGTATGCAAGAATTAATGCAATAAACAGAATCAGAAACATCCACATGAAAAGAACACCATAACACAATATGTTTAACGAGGAAACCCGGTGTGGGAAAAACCTTGGTGGGAATTGTGACCCACAATATTCACTCACTGGCCAATAAGAGAATATTACTTACAATAGGGGCCTGCACATGCAGGAAGGCCAACTGCCTAGAGCTCACTACTCAATGAAAAGTCACACTGACTTACAATGAGGATTATACTAATCCAATGACTTGTACTACTTTACAATAGCATCTCCAATGCCAGATTCAGTACCAGTTCTAACTTTGTTCTTTACATATACCCTTAAACTATAATTCACACATTAAGTTTGCCTAATAATTTTCTTTATGCTCGCTACATTACCTCTCTAAATGTCTACAATGATCTCCTTTATATACAAGAGTCATTTTACAATTTGCCAAGTCGGCTTACAATAATAAACAAAATATTACATATCAAAAATCCTGTTGGCCTCTATGCCGGTATACATCTTTTCTTTTGTGTCGGTGCCGGTGTAGAGTGTTCTTGTTGATGCTAGTGCACTGTCTTTCCTATGTAATGCTTTGTCGATATGATGTCTTGCTGGTGCCATAGGATTGCAAGGTTGCCATCAATGACAAAACCTTCAATCACATACAATGTCTCATTGGAGTGTCCATATGCCAACAATCTCCCCCTTTGGCATTGATGGCAACACTCATGAGAAATTTCAAAAAGTGTCCAAAATGTGTAGTCCAAAAAAAATTACCAAAAAGAATGTTTACCAAAAATATGAAGGGCTCCTCCTGAGCATATGATTCCTGTCTTTGAACTTTCTCATCCTACTACTCCCCCTTTGGCATCAATGACAAAGGTTGTCAAGATGTTAGTAGAGTTTGTAGTTACATCTGTCCATATCCTCAACCCTGTAGTTGGGTAGTTATTATCTGAAAAAGATCGCCCAAAATTAAGTTTATACTATCCATAAACTTTTTGCTATCTTTTATTGTTGTTTCAGTCCTCTTCACAATAATGGTGAGATGTTGCAATTGCTTTGCCGGTGTTTTACTTCCCTATGCTAATGCCTCTGAGATTTCCTTCCGCAGAGATGCTAGATAGTCCAATCTTGGACTCAGTTTAGATCTCAAGTGTTTTGCCTTGTTTATTATTCTCTCTTTCTCTCTTTCTTGTTTAAGCAATTCTTCCTCAAAATTTGCTAACTTATCTTCAAAAACAGATAGTGAATCCGGTGAGTTGACAAAATTGTCTACAAGCTTATTTATCTCATCCTGTGTCTTGCTTATTTTCTTGTCAATATCTACAGTCAAGAAGTTTGTTTTGCATGTGTCTTTATACAAATTTTTATACTCTTTCAACAAACTACATAGTTCCAGTAGAAGTGTGTCAAAGTCTCTATTACACTTCTGTATTTCTTCATCAAAGAATTTTTGTTTCTCCTTTTCTACCATGTCCTTTACTGATTCTTCCTTTATTTTCTCAATATTTCCAGAAATGTATTTACATAATGTATCCAATTGTCCTAAAGAATCTTTATTATCTATATTACAATCAGGAGCAATTATTTTCAAAATTGGTATTGAATCATCTATTGCTTTATAAGCGTGTGAACTGCAGTTAGTTATTTTCTTAATGGATTCAAGTTATACCTCAGTCACATTAGTTGACTTGAATGTTGATGATGATCCAAGAGTCTGAGTGCCAGTGGAAATAATCATACTTGTATTGACCTCTGGCAGGTCAGTTTGTGTTTGTATTTCTTTTAGCACCGGTTTTCCTACTTCATTGCTTACCGGTGGCATTGTTTCCTTGTGAGCCTATTCCGGAGCCTTTAGCTCTGTTGGTTTCTCTGTTTGTGCCTTAGATTCCATCTTTTTCCCTATATCCTCTATCGGTTTCTTTGTATCTCCTGTTACTGGAGGCTCTTTAGCCATATCTGACTTTTCAGTTGTATCTTTATCAACTGTTATGTTGATCTTTTGGGTATCAACATTTATAGTGTATAGGACTTCAGGAATTGGATTGTTATCCTCTACATCAATGCTTTCTGTTGCCGGTTGGTCTTCAATAGTTGTAATTTTCATAGGTGGAGGTAGGTTGTCTTTAACCTTTATGCTTGGAGGTCCACCAACTTTGCCTTTCCCTTTGTCCTTATCCTTCTGATATACCTTAATAGGCTTGGGATTCTTGTATTCTTCTTGTTTTTCCTTTTCAACCAGGAATATGTCCCAACCATCTTCTGTTTCCTCTATAACTTCTATAACTCTTCCTGCCATCAGTGAAATATGCCAGTGTGTAGTGGAGAAAACTGTCTAGTTTGCCTGAGCAATCAGATCATCAATTTCCTTTGGAGAGTTTACCGGATATACAACAAGTAGTTTTTCTATTTTTATTTTCTTGTCTAATTCAATCACTCCTTGTCTTCTGGCCTCAAGTCTTTTGTACAAATCATTAGGAATTTCATTGATTACTTCCATCAAAAACATTTTGTACATGTCCATATGCAATATTACACTTTCCTCAACTTGCCCTTTCTCATCAGTAGATAGAGTGTCATAAATTTTCCCTATGTTTTTCAGTTTTCCTTCCTCTGTGATCTCATTTAGCAATATGTCTAGAGGTGCCAAGTCAATTTTTGTCTTTTTCTTTTTCTTAGGAGTTAGCTTCTTTTTAGGTGTGACCTTTCTGACCAGAGATCTCACAGCTTGTTGCTTCTGCCTTGTCCTTCTAGGTGAAGGTGTGGTTGTCAGTGAGGGATCTCTTTTCCTAACAACTCTTTTAAAGGTTGCTGGAATGTCACCTTCCGAAGAAGTACCTACCAGTGATAGATGAGCTTCAGGTTGTGGGGCTTTCAACTCATCTTCTGTTATGCCGGTTTTCTTTAATACATCTTCCTTAATGGCCTTTGCTTGTCTAGATCCTTTCCTCACAAATTCCTCTACCTTCTTCACTCTTTTCTTGGACTGTATTTAGCTTTCTATGGTTTTAGCACTACCAAATACTTATTCCTTAGGTTCCTTGGGGGCTTCCAGAAGTGCTTTGGCATAAGTTTCAACGATGTGGTCATTTGTCTCATAGCCCATTTCGGTTACCCAGATTGTCCTTGGGATGACTGCTTCTATCCATATTTCATCCTTTTTAATAACAAAGCATATATCATCTTTGTATTTATCTACAATTTTATGAGATAACCTTATCCTTTTCTTCATTTTTGTCTTCAGTGTTTGGAAAAAGTCATGAATGTTGTTTTCCTTGTTCTCACCCATGGAATTAAATAGTTCTGTTAATTGCTTTCCTACTAGTATGTCATATCCTAGTTCTTTATATCCTATACTGGGAACCTGTTTTGTTATATGAAGCATTAGGCATACTTACAGATTTCCAAATCTGAAAGTTCATTTCTTATCCTTCTTTATCTTTCCAAGGTCGTCTATCAGTTCATCCTTTAACCATTCACAAATTTCAATTTTTGTATTATCTGTTATCATATCATAAGCACTCTTAATGCATAAACTTGAAACTGAGTTAAGTCTATTAGCATGAGTGGCTTTGTAACCTAATATCATGCTTATGAATCTCACATTTGTATCCTTTACATCGTTAACCCCTAGAGATCTCTTATCAAATGTTGCACCTGTTAGGTCTATGACTAAATCATTTGAAACCTTCTTGTTTTTGTCTAGTCTTTTACCGGTGGCCGGTAACCCTGTGACAGCCTTTACGGCTTCCTTGGTGATCTTATGAATTGCATCTAACTAGAAAAATTCTCCATGAACTCTGCTTAACACTATCCTAATCACATCCTTAGGAAATTCAGGGATGCTAAGGATTTCTGTGAATCCTAGGGTTTCAATAATCTTGTGTTCAGCTTTAATATTGCCGGTATCATCACATATCTCGGTTTTATACATGGTTTTGATTTCCTCATCTCCTAACTCTTCAATGTTGTAGTGGATGTACATTCTAGGGTCTTCAGCATATACAAAACCTTTAGGGATTTGAGAAAATGCACCTAAGGTATCATCCTTCTTTGCTATTTCGGGGACTAACTGAAATACGGGCTTAGGTCTTTTAATTACTTCCACAACAGTAGGGTTTGCTATGTATTCAATTGCAGAGGTGGATGCCATGATTAAATACCTTTTTTTTTCTATCTTGGATGGATGATTGCTTGGAGTGTTCTTGCTACTTGCTCGAAATGCCTTAGCTCGGAATCTTTGCACTCTCTAAAAGTTTGAAATCACAGTGAAGTGAAATGGAGCCAAAACCTTATTTTTATAATGTCTTTTCGCCATCTACCACATTAATTGCATGTCGGTTAAGTATTCACTTAACATTGTTTGCCAGTAATGAGTAATTTTCAACTTCTTATCTCTAACTGAGGGAATAATAGCATATGTATCATTAGATTGCCAAACCCTCAAGGAAATTTCCTTCAATTAGATGAAGAACTTCCTACTAGTGGAGAACTGCTCTTTCCTACCAGTGAAGCATCACTTTGTCCTGCCGGTGAAGCATTTGTTGGTTCTACCGGTGGAGGAGTATTCCCAATATTTAGATCAGCTTTTCTAATCCATTGCTTTGAGAATTCTTGCTTAACCTTTTCAACTTTTTCTTTTCCTTTCAAGCTAGCACTTTTGTTGTCTACCGGTGTACCTTTACTTCTACAAAATTTAGCAATATGCCCAATCTTGTTACATGCATAACAAGTTACATTATTTTTCTGAATAGCTTTCCCATAACCTATGCCGGTTTGTGTTCTGCATTGATTAGATAAATGTCCAAATCTTCCACAAACATAACATCTCACATTCATTCTGCAGTTTTCAGAGTTATGACCAACTTTGTTGCATTTGGAACATTGACCGATGGGTGTATTGATATTCTGATAATTCCTAGATTTACATTCATTTTCCCTATGACCATACTTATTATAGTTAAAGCATTTTCCATTGAATTTATACGCACTAGGTGGTCTTACTAGTTTGTTGTGATCCTGAGTATTTGCAGTACCAGAGCTTTCACCAACTTCAAAGCCAATTCCAGAAGTGTCACCTTTAGGTTTTTGATTCTTCAATAAGGTACCAAGTTCTTCTGAGCTTTTCTTGAATTTTTCTTTATGTTGATTTGCAGTTTCCAATTCCCTTTCCAAGATTTCTTTTTGTTTCATTAGTTCATTTGAGTCATTTTGAGTATGCATCAGATCTGTCTTCAAAATGTCATTTTCATAGCTAAGTCTAGTGTTCTCATTTGCTACATCACTTAGCCTTCTAGTCAATTCTTCTTCATTCTTCTTTCTATCCTCAATCTCTTTGCAAAATCTCATAGTCATATCCTGCATTTCATTTTTTGTTGTCATGATCTCTTGTTTCAGCTTGCTTATCATATCATTAAGAGATTCCTTTTCATCATTCTCATTTTGCAATTTTTCACAAAGTTCTCTTCTCTTATTTCTTGCAACAATTAGATTTTCTTGAAGTGCCTGAATGATATCTTGAGTTGCTCTTAAATCATCTTCTAATTTGATATTTTTCAACTTCTCTGCATCATAGTCAGTAAGAGCTCCTTCAAGTTGCTTCATCAGATTTTCCATCTTTACTGGTGTCAAGATCTTTCTCAAGCTGTCAGGCTTCTGAAAATAGAGGACCAGGCTCTGATACCAATTGTTAGGATTCCCACAGATACTGAGAGGGGGGGGTGAATCAGTATCTAACCATTAATGAGTATTTCTTAATTTGAAACATGCAGAACATAAAATAGCAGTATACCGGTGTGCAAGAATTAATGCAATAAACAAAACCAGAAACATCCACATGAAAAGAACACCATAACATAAGATGTTTAACAAGGAAACCTGGTGTGGGAAAAACCTCAGTGGGATTTGTGACCCACAATATTCACTCACTGGCCAATAAGAGAATATTACTTACAATAGGGGCCTACACATGCAGGAAGGCCAACTGCCTAGTGCTCACTGCTCAATGAGAAGTCACACTGACTTACAATGAGGATTATACTAATCCAATGACTTGTACTACTTTACAATAGCATCTCCTATGCTAGATTCAATATTGGTTCTAACTCTGTTCTTTACATATACCCTTGACCTATAATTCGCACATTAGGTCTACCTAATAATTTTCTTTATGCTCGCTACATTACCTCACTAAATGTCTACAATGATCTCCTTTATATACAAGAGTCATTTTACAATTTGCCAAGTTGGCTTACAATAATAAACAAAATATTACATATCAAAAATCATGTCAGCCTCTATGCCGGTATACATCTTTTCTTCTGTGCCGGTGCCAGTGTAGAGTGATCTTGTTGATGCCGGTGCACTGTCTTGCCTGTGTAATGCTTTGCCAATATGATGTCTTGTTGGTGCCATAGGATTGCAAGGTTTCCATCAATGACAAAACCTTCAATCACATACAATGTCTCATTTGAGTGTCCATATGCCAACATCATGCTCAATGAATTTAACAACATCAAGAAATCTGATAATGAAGCCATCATAGATTTTAATGCAAGGTTTCAAAAGGCAATGCGTAGGCTTTTTCAAGTAATGAGGCTAGATGAAAATGTGTGTCTAACTACCTACTATAATGCATTTGATCCCAAAATGGTTTACATTCTCAGAGATAAGAACCCACATAGCTTGAGGGATGCTTTCAGAGTTGCAATCAATGTAGAGAGTAATAGAAAAGCATCAGGTAAAGTGGGAAGAAGGACTGATGGAATATTGTGGTAGGAACAAAAACCACAACAAAATAAATCCTCCAAAGAAAAGGATAAGATAGAAAAATTAATGACCATGGTCAAGGATCTTATTTCTAAAATAAACCTGAGAGGCCTCATTACAACTGGCAAGATAGACCTACTAGATTTCATGATATGTCATATAACACTCCATGGAAAGATGGCAAACATGTGCAAGATAGATCAAAAGGCACACAAAATCAAAATACCCCTAATCCTTTGAAGAGAGGAAATGTACATAATGTGGAGAATACCCCGTGGTGTATGGCATGTGATGGACCACAATCCCCCTATCAGTGTGTTGTGGCCCAAGCTCTAAATGAATCCATGAGAAGTGAGGATGATCTTGCAGTTAATATGTTTGAGTACACAGTGGAAACTGACTATGAGTCTTCAAAAGATGAAGCAAGTGAATATGATTTCTCAAGAAGCAATGCAAATTTCCAGGAGCAATTGACAATTGATTGGCATCCCACTTTGAATGTAGTCACGATAGAAGATCAAGATATTCACCTTAGAAGGCCTAGTGAGGAGGAAGTCAAGAATCTCACTAAGGTTGCAATAGCTAAAGGCAAGCACAACTATAATCTGAGAAGCAGCAAAGATGATGGAAGTCAAGGTATGTCTGGTTCTCTATTTTTTAAAGAAACTTCTTCTAAGAGGTCCATTGAGAATAAAACTTTTGTCAAAGATAATCAGGCTAAAGGTGATCAATCAAGTAGTTTAGCTAAACCTGGTATTGCTGATACAACTAGATGTAAGGCAGAAACCATTGGTGACAAGAGAACAAGTCACCAGAAGGCAGAAAAGGTTAAAACTCATGTTGAGTCTAATTTTAACATTGTTTTTGATATGACTCAAGCTTTAACATATATGAAGGTTTCAATACCTTTGATAGAGCTGCTGAAAATAAAAGAACATAGAGAGGCTTCTTTTTCTTTGATTTCAAGTATATCAGATGGAGATGATTCTTCTTAAAAGGGAATTGTAAAGGATGAGAAGGATCAAGATCAAGGGGTCCCAGAAGTTTATGTAGGCACCACTATTAATTAGGAACCATCTTAGATAGATCCCTTTTATGTCACACTGTTAGTAAATAACAGACTGATAAAAAAATGCATGATAGATTCTAGTGTTGCTGCTAACGTGATGCCTTATGGGGTTATGAAAGAGCTAGTTTTATTAGTACACACTTCATATGGGAGGTGCTATGCCATGGATAATAGAGAATTTCATGTTGTGGGTACTATGAGAGATGTAGAAGTAAAAATAGTAGATTTCCCTGAAGCTACCTATAAAATGGATGTAATTATTACAGACACCAAGCCACATTATGGCATGCTTATGTCTAGATAGTGGGTTGCTGCTGTTGGAGGAAATCTTCAGCTGGATTTGTCATATGCAACTATCCCAGTAAATGTGAATTCTATAAAAGTGTACAAAGAACCACGTGCCCTAGTGGTTATTGAAAAAATAGACCCAAACATGCTTAATTGCATGATTGATGTGGATCTTGATAACTTCACGATTGAACCCATTTAGCCTCAGTTGAAGAATACTGATCCTATTGTTGATGAGCTTGAAATCACAACAAGAAGGCCTATGGAAGATGTACTTTGATGGAGCTTTATCTAAGGAAGGTTCTGGAGTGGGAGTGCTATTTGTTTATCCATCAGGTATTACCTTCAAATATTCTTTTCTGTTAGCATTCCAATATACAAATAATACAACTGAGTATGAAGCTCCATTATTGGGTTTAGAGATTGCTAAAATACATGGGATCAAGTTGTTAAGATTTATGGATACTCTGAACTTGTAGTGTCTCAGATAAGGTCAAGATATGCATCTAAAAATGACAAGTTAGAAAGGTACAAGCATGTTGTTTGGGATGTCATTGAACACTTTGATGCATTTTCCATTGATTGGATTGAAAGGTCTAAGAACATCATGGCAGATTTTTTAGCTAATGTTGCATTAAAAAATGATGATGTAACATTGACTGGAGTTTCAATAATTGAGACAAAATCCAGACCAGCCATCCCAGATAATGTGTACAATTGGCAAGTTTTTGGAGGATGATGAAGACATCCTTAGATTTGTACAATGCGTAGATGACTATGAAGGTCAAAAGATTGATTGTAATGCATTAGTGGAGGTATTAGATGGACAAGAAACAGTTTTTGGAAGTGACATAGTGCAATTAGAGACAAATTAAATACCTAGGGGACTAGTTGAACTAGAGGGTATGTTCAATTACAGTGATGGTCACTTACATCAAGCATCATCTACAAAGTTGGAGGAATTGGATGAGGTGAACTTAGGCACAGAAGCAACCCTTAAGTTGGTGTATATTGGGAAGAACTTGTCTCCCCATATTAGGACCAACCTCATTAACTTATTAAAAGGGTATAAACATGTTTTTGCTTGATCCTATGAGGACCTAAAGGCAAATAGACAAGACTTATTTCAACGTGAAATTCCTTTGCATCTTGATGCTAAGCCTTTTTTGATAGAAGCAAAGACCTATTAACCCCCTTTTGGAGACCAAAATGCAAGAAGAATTAACCAAGTTAAGGGAAGGGGGAATTATAAAGCCTATAAGACATTCTTCATGGGTATCCAACTTGGTCCCTGTCAGAAAGAAGAATAGGGATATAGGGATTTGTGTGGACTTTATAAATTTGAATGTTGCTTCTCTTAAAGACAATTATTCTTCCCCAAATATGGAGGCCATGTTACGAAGGGTAAGTGGTTGTGATTTATTATCAATGATGAATGGGTTCTCAGGTTATAATCAGGTATTAGTAAAGGAGTTTGAGCAATTTAAGACTGCATGTACTACCCCTTGGGGGACTTATGTATATGTGAGAATGCCATTTGGTCTAAATAATGTTGGAGCTACTTTTTAGAGAGCTATGGATGTAGCTTTCAAGGACTTTATTAATATCATAATGGTTGTTTACCAAGATGATTTGACATGTTTCTCAAAGAAGGCAAATGATCACTACAGTCACTTGGAAAAGGTTTTTTGCAAGGCTCTAGAGTTTGGTGTATCCTAGAACCCAAAATAATGTCATTTTGCAGTGACAGAAGGAAAATTATTAGGGCATATTGTCTCCAAGGAAGGGGTTAGGATAGACCCTAAAAGGATTGAAGCTATAAATAATTTACCTCGACCAAAGAATGTTAAAGGGATCCAATCTTTCTTGGGCAAGGTGAATTTTGTTTGAAGATTTATAGCCAACTTTGCTGAGATTGTCAAGCCCATTATGAAGCTTTTGAAGAAAGATGCAAAGTTTTCTTGGGATGAAGAAGCTGCACAAGCTTTTGACAAAATTAAGAAGGCTATTTAGGAAGCACCAAGGCTAAAATCACTTGAATATAGTAAGACTTTCTCATTATTTTATTTTGCTTCTTACCACACAGTAGCCACAGTTCTACTATAGAAGGATGATGAAGGATATGAACATCCAATTGCTTTCTATAGAAAATATTTATAGGCTACTGAGTTAAAGTATGAAATCATGGAAAAACAAGTGTATGCTCTAGTCAAGGTTGTTAAAGTATTTCATCCTTATTTGGTAAATGCCCAACTTGTAGCCTATGTACCACATGCAACGGTCAGGATATCCTGTCCCAATCTGAAGTAACTAGAAAAAGATGCAGATGGATAAGAAGAATACAAGAGTTTGATCTTGAGATCAAAATCACAAAGATGGTAAGAGGTCTAGGCTTAGCCAAGTTAATGACTGAGACAAATTTTAAGGATATTGATATAAATAATGTTGAGATTGAACAAGATTTTGTAGCCAACATTGAGAGGTAGCCATGGTATTTAGATATGGTATACTTCCTGAAGAATGTCTCATGTCCAGAAGGTATGACACACAACAAGAAGATAACATTAAAGTTAAAATCATAGAAATATGTTCTTATTCAAGGAGACCTATATTGGAGGAATATTGATGGGATGCTATTGGTTTGCCTAGACATATTCCAAGCTGAGAAGGTTCTGAAAGAGATGCACAATGGGGTATGTGGAGGCCACTATTTAGCTAAGACTACTGCTCATAGGATAATCCAAGCAGGGTATTATTGGCCAACTTTATTCAAGGATGCTCATAAATATGTTCAAAAATGTGATCCTTGTCAAAGGTTTTCTTCTAAACTAAGGTATGTTGGTGCTTTTCCTTTGAATTCTGCTACAATTGAAGCCCCTTTTGTTCAATCAGGCCTTGACTTTATTGGAGAGATAATAGAAAAATCAAGCAAAAGTCACAGATGGATTCTGGTGGCTACAGACTATTTCACCAAGTGGGTTGAAGCCATACCTACCAAACAGGCTACTAGTAAGGTAGTCATTAGTTTTTTGATGGATAATATAGTGACAAAGTTTGGTTTGCCAACTAAATTAGTCATGGATAATGCTATGTGCTTCAGATTTGAAGAGTTTGTAGTGCTAATTATGGGATTATCATGTCATACTCTTCACCCTAACACCCATAGGGAAACGTCAAGGCTGAATCGAGTAATAAAAGTCTCCTCAATATCATCAAGAAGATCCTAGAGGAAAATAAAAGGTCTGGGGATCAAAAGCTCAGATTAGATTTATGGGTTGACAGGGTGACTATAAAAATGTCCATTGGTACATCCCCTTTTGAGATAGTTTATGGAGTGAAAGCCAGATTGCCCGTGAATAATTTGCTTCTAGTTTACCAATTTCTCTAGAATGAAGAACTAGAAATGAAGAAAGAATGATTCAGTTGGTAGAGCTGGAGGAAATGAGGACTGCGGCCCATAAAAGGAATATGAAACTTCAATTACAGTCGAAGTACCTTTTTGATAAAAGGACTAGTGCAAGAAAGTTCCAGGTTGATGACATGGTGTTGTAGTGGAATGCAAAAGATCAAGACAAAGGCAAGCATGAGAAATTTGAATCACTATGGATAGGCCCTTTAATTGTTTGTGATATCAATGGAAAGGATTCATACTTCTTGTAAATAATGAATGGCGAAGTACAGGAATTTCCAGTGCATGGACAAATCCTGAAATTTTACTTGTCTTGATCTGTTTCAGTCCATGCATAGTAGTTGTAGGCTATATATATTTTCTTTTAGTTGTGTGTTTTTTCAATAAGGAGCCCCTATTTTGAATCAAAGAGAAGTCATTTGTTCCTAAGTGGTCTATGTTCCAGAGTTTTCTAAATTCTTGTGTTGGTCTTGCGTCCAACCATCCCCAATCAGAGCCATTGTTAGGACTCATAAAAATCATCCTAAATTTGGTGACCCAATGAACCCTTGTTTTATAGATTTCTTTTTGCGGCTTTTCTTTATGGTAAGGAAAGTGCTTTTTTTTTTAATTTGCTTTGAACTTGAACCCTTGAGGTTCAAGGTTCAAGGTTCAATTGCTTCTCCTACTTGTGTCGTGGCTTTGTAATGTTTTTTAATAAGCAAGTGAGAATGCATTATGTCTATTTTGAACCATTTGCTAATCAGTTCAAGGTTCAAGGTTCAATATGTCCCTTTCTTTTTATCCAAGGTCTTTGCCTGTTACTTTTTCCACTTAAGTGGAAGGGTCTATGCATCATCAAGTGGGTCCCACTTTTAGAGTCCAGACCTGGGCAGATTCTGATATGATTTTAATTTTTCCTAAGTCCTATGTCTTTTCTTATGTATCTATCGGGTTTCCTAAAGATCGAGCAAGTTTTTTAAGATCTTGCAGCTGTCGCTATACCACAACCAAAAAGTGCTTGATGGTTATTCATTGCGACATGGTGACAAAGTGGTGGGACCCGTGAGAAAGGTGCAGAGCGCAGAAAGTCACTATCGACCATTGGAAGTCAAGTTTTTCAGATTATCCCGATGACCTGATGGAAAGGGCTAAGGCAAACTTTTTATCCCACATTGGCCGCACAGAGGAAATTTGTTGTATTTAAATACTTGGCTACACACATCCTTAGTGTCAAAGCTTACGGGCTTTTAGGAAGTGGCCGATCAAGCAGGTGGTGGCCCCCCCGCGTGTGCATGCATCTCTGAGTAGCCTAATTTTATAGAAAAGGGGAAATTAAACAATGGGTAGGTTGGAGAAGATCGGACGATGAGCCCTATACCACGGGATGAAAGTGATCGACTATTAACAACCACAACTTGGTGACTGATGAGCTGGTAGGATAGGTAGCGTCGAGGTATGCACTGAGAAATTGATGAAGTGTCAGACAACTGGTGGAAATGTTGTGACATAGTGGCATAGGATGTAACCACTCAGAGGGGATAAGGGTCGAGAAGATCAAGAAAATTAAATGGTGATCAAGATGGATCCAAGGGTTGTCACTATGTAGTGACGTAAAAATGCTCGCCAGATATCGCCTGTGACTTGGTGACAAACCACTAGTGGTGAACCATGTCCAACTATTAATGCAAGCGGATAAGGAATGTGGTTCATTCCTGCGGTTAGTGGAGGTCGTGCTAAGGTGTCAGAGTGGAGGGGTTGGAATTAATACCCTCACAACATGTGGTGCCCAGTTGTGAACTTCGAAGCCAATCAAGGGTGCCATGTGGCAGATAAGTGGCATATCATCAAGGTGTATATCGAGTAGACCATGGCTTCAATGGATTATTGAATGGACTCACCAAAGGTATCAATTTCATCGACATGAAAAGTGTCGATGAAACTAGGGTTTCGATAAGACATGAAAATGGCTAGCCGAAGAGGAAGTTTGGCTGAAAGGCTGATGTCAAACAAACTGAAGGAGGTGGTGGGTCTGGTGGAGATGACTTGGCAGTCCAAGTGTGTCAGGTGGTGAACTAGAGGTTGACAAGTGGTAGGCCTGACTAGATAGGTGGAGTCTAGGAATATCTTAGAGAAAATCCAGAGAGGCCAAGTGGTGACACCGTGGCATAGGCGAGAGCCATTCAAAGAAGCTAAAGGTCGAGCGAGTTTAGGAAGTAAAGAACAAGCAAGCTCAAAGAATATCTATGGTTGTCACCATACTGCAAGATGGAGGTGCTCAAATATTAATGGCCACAACTTGGCAACTGATGAAGTGGTAGAATATGGGCCCCGGATTGAACCAGATGGTGCCATGTGGTGGAAATGCATGGCAGATGTTTGTGTGGCAAAATTCAAAGATTTAAAATATAATTTCTAAATGTGGTACACAGGCAAAAAATTAAATGATAGAAATATTGGTGGCTGAGGGATTTTATTTTTGCCTGATATATAAGTGTTATATATCGGTGGATGGCTCTCCATCCAAGGAATTTGATTTTGCTGTCAAGTGCAACCCATGACAAGTATTTTTGGGACAGTTACCTTGGGATTTTAGGGTTTATTCTTCAATTAGAAAGATTGTATTTTCTATAGGCCAAGTGCAGTAGCGATTAAGTTTTTAAATAGCCAGAGACCAAAGTGGTGGGGCCTATTTCTAAGAGGATTACTCAGGGAAGTTAAAAGGCATGTTAGTTTCCCATGATCAGATGGTTGTCGCTATATCGTGATGGAAACTCGTTCAACTTTTAAAGGTTGCGACTTGGCAACTAAAAGAAAAGTGCTCAGAGAGAAGGCCTCCTGATCTATTGGCGCCAAAGAATTTTAAATATTCAAAAGAAATATTGGTAGAGCTATGAAAGTTTCATATGACATTGCTTCAAGATGAAAATGGGTTGGTAAGAGGTACCCAAGAGATCTACAAGGAGATATGCAAAGAACATAATGGTGTGTTGCTCTGTGATAAGAACTTGTCAATGCTCTGGCACAAGACAATCCACCAGCATTATGAAGTTGTCGGTTGTTGCAACCAATTTTGGGTAATAGGAGGTTGCCCTTTCGGCCATCTTCCAAATGAATGCCTAGTGAATTAATGAAGCATGCATCCTTGAAGGAATGTTATATTTCTCCCTCAACTATAATGGCATAGATATAACGTTTGCATTAAAAGACTGTTAGGGTAAAATTATTCTTCTGTGTGGTCTAAAGCTTGTTGCATCTTGATTTCTATAAAAGGATACCAAGTCTACCTAGAAAAGGGACACAAGTTTTGTAGCTAAACTCTGTCAAAATTAATGCAGGCCTTTGTCTTAGCAATTTATGAGTCAAATATGAAGTACTTGTAACCTTCTAATAGAGGAATGAAATATAAAGTCCAGAGAATTTAAACTCAGACTTGTATTGTCTCTATGTCACTGTGCCGGTGTTTATTTCATTTAAGTAATCAAGGATTACTTATTTGAATGATTTGTTAGGTGTCTAATGAAGTTGTTTTGAGTCTTTTTCTTAAGGAGAAAAATATAAAATAATTTGAACAAAGTCATTGATATCAATACTTTTGGTGTGGATTTGATGATGAAGTCTGATGCAGATTTGGACTCTGTATATGTCAGGCATATTCAGAGTTAATAGATTAGGAATTTGTGATTTGTGTACTAGTTTCTCTTGTCAGCTTGCAGTCTATTGTAGATGACTTTGTTGCCTGGATAAGGCACTATTTTATCTGTTGGTTTTTGTTG